>NC_066586.1:4150899-4450899 GCF_905475345.1 Vespula vulgaris | reverse complement strand
TACGAAGGAGAGCTATCGAAGCTTAAGCCTTCCACTCCTGCCACCGACTTTGCATCGAGTAGATATTCGCGAAAGATATACGCGTATCGTTCGTTCTCTAGGTCGAATTATCGAGCTCTTCTCTCTTCTCCCTTTCTATTTTCTTCTCCTCCTTTATCCTCGTCTCCCCTTTCTCTCTGTTTCTTCTCTTCTCAACGTCTTTTACACTCCCTTGTCCTTCCTACTCGAAAGTTTCGCTTCGAGAGATTTCGGATTCTCTTCAAATATCCGGAGGCTGGCTCGAAAATGCGAGGCTTGATGTATCGCCAAAGTAAAATGTTCGTTTTGCTATCTGCTAAACCACTATCTACGATACCCTCTTTCACCCAACAAAAAGGCTTTTCTTTATGACGCGAGACATGTCCTTTCGCGTTGAAGAGTAACCTGGTTCAATCTACGTTTTCTCTCTCTCTCTCTCTCTCTCTCTCTTCCTCTCTTGAGACCGACTTTTCTTCTTCGATCCATCGTGGTGACCGAGCATAAGCCGAAACGTTTCTTAGTCTCGACACCTGTCCATATCTATATTCGACTCTCTCGCCTCTTTAAATTTACCATCAACAAAATCTCGTGCCGTGAGAATAGTTATGTCATTTCTTCTTTTGCGATTAATATCATCTATCTTTTTTTCAACAGTCGACGTATATACATATATATTTTACTTAATTGATTATACATGAAATAATTTAGACTTTAACATCGAAGAAAAGGTTTAAAATGTCTATGCAAAGAATCCTATTACCAAAGGTGAAACTAAAAAAAATTTTTAAAAAGAAAAAGAAAAAAGGCTAATTTTAAGCTTCCCGCCAAAGGGACAGAAATCTGGATTTTCTTCGTGTAATTTCGGATTTACGAGAGTTGGACTCATGCCAGATCAAATAAGACAGCCTTCTGCTACACCATCCGTGCTCCCTGTGTGGTCTACGACATTGTTCTAGCCTAATATTTTATACGTCTATCTATCTTCACTTCCTCTTTCCGTACCTTTTACGTAACCTGTGAAATTATTGGATCAATGGCTTGACCAAACCGTTATCCTTTAGGTATTACTATTAATCAGAAATATCTCTGCCATTTTCTTCGACATTCGAAAGCGTATAAAATCTTATCGTGTCGACCTTTTCTTTTTTCTTTCTTTTTTATAATCCTGTTTCAAACTCCAAATCTAAAATTATACGTAAAAAGAAAGATGAGAAAATCGAACACACACATATATATATATATATGTGCATGTATGTATGTATGTATGTACGTATATGTATATATATGTATATATATTTGTAAGTAGGCCGCTGGAGATTTCGAAGTTGTTCCACCCCAGGTACTCTCTCGCGATCTTCGCTTTTGTTTTCATTCTGGAAAGTTCTCTCGAGCCAGCTGTGTCCTTGACGGATCTGTCCGGTTCTGCGAGGACACTTCAACTCCAATTTCACTTGGTTCTCCTCTCATTCAATGGACATACGAATTCCTCTTTGCCATTCGATCGAACAGATCGAGCAACGAATAGAGAGATAGAGAACTTCATCGAAACCAATTGATGGTTATCGTGAAAGCGTTCTCGTTTTGTGTAGTTATTTTTTTTCCTTCTTTATTTTATTTCATTTCATTTCATTTCATTTTATTTTACTTTCTCCCTTTCTAAAACGAATGATATCTATAATAAACTATAAAAATAATATTTCCACGTGAGACTACGTTGAAATAGCCGTCGGTATTTCCTTTTATTTTTTTGCGAAGGAGTTGTTGGCGAAGGAGAAAAGGAAATGGTTTGCATAAACGGTGGGTACGATTACTTCGAAAAGGGCAAGAGTTATGTAGGAAGGTAAGGAAGAAGCTTTTCTCGAAGGGGTTGAGAGTATAGTCTTTGCTCTATCGTCTTCTCTATGCTTGAACGTAGTAGCTTGGAAGCTTCCCGTCCTTGTCGAAGCTCGCATTATTCTCCCTCCAAAGTGTGCCTTCGTCTTTCGATCTCTTGAGCTCATGTACATGGATGGCAAAAGCAGTTTCCACTACGATGACGCGATCGACTGAAGGATCCACAAAGCGGTTAAAGGCGTGAAGCGAATGATAGAAGGGGAGGGGGCTCGACTAAAAGGTAAATACTACGGATGTCAATTTCCAAGATAGTTGTATATATAGCAGTTCTACTTGTGACAAGAGTAACATCACCGAAGACAGCAGGTTTGGCTCACGCCGATGTGGAAGTACGTCTTTGAACACGAATTATCGTTAATTCTCTTCCTCCTCTCTCTCTCTCTCTCTCTAACTCATGAAGAAATGCAACGTCTTTCCTTTACGTTCCCATCGCATTGCATCGGATTGCAACGAATAAACTTCCTTCGTGGAATTCGAATGCAATCAAAGAAGGAATCTAAGGAGAGAGAAGAAAGAAAAGTCTCCTCTCTCTCTCTCTTATGGCTTTTCGCGCCATAAGTTGAAAAAGAAGATGCAAAGATGGCCCCTTTACGAGGAGGTAAAATACTTTTACCAACACCACGAAGATCCAAGGAACATCGTTGAAATCGTGCCATTAGACCCGGACGGGTCGTCGTTTCGAACGTCTCCCTTGCATTTGTCTGCGTTTTCTCCGGATTCTACGGTAAAGACAGGATACAGTGGTGAGCGAGCGTGGAATAGTGGGAGGGAGAAGAAAAGAAAGAGAAAGATAGAAAGAAAGAGAGGGAGAGAAAGGTAGGTAGGTAGATACGTAGGTAGGTAGGTAGGTAGGTAGGAAGGAAGGAAGGAAGGAAGGAAGGAAGGAAGGAAGGAAGGAAGGAAGGAAGGATAGGTCCATCAGCCAGACGACACGCGGAAATAATATCGCTCCCGGAAATCCTCGGTCCGGGCCAGCTTGGAACCACCGAAGAGAAATCGTTTCTCTTCTGTTCGACCAACGAACGCGTTCCTCTTCTTCTCTCTCTCTCTCTATCTCTTTCTCTCTTTTCTTACTCTGTCTCTATCCTCCTTTCTTCACCTTCTCATCCTTCCTACTTTCCTGTAGGTAGGAATAGAGAAACCTAGCCGCGAACTCGCTACAGGAGAAAGAGACGGACGATAGGACGTATTTATTATATAACCATACTCTCCCTTCCTTGGAAGGTACATCACGTAGAAACAGGGTTATTGTTTCCTCCGGGTCCGGCCTTCACCGCGTGACAAGAATTCTCAATACAAGGATATTTCATTAGACGATGTCCCCAGTCAAGCTCGATCTCGATGGACTCGGTGTTCTCTCAACGAAATCGAATTAAAAGGGATACAGTGAATTTTCATCGAGCTTCATTCGTTGATTGAAGAAAATGTAATCGAAGATATACGTATACCGCGATGACTATTTACGGCTACGGTCGTAACGTATTTATTATTTTTAACTCGGACGAGATTTAATTGGCTAAGGGAGAGAGAGGCTAAAAAAAAGGATAAGAGAAGCAAAAGAAGAAAAAAAGGAAGAAGGAAAAAGTAAAACGTAAAGCATCTGTGTTACATCGGAAAGTGCAAAAGTGCGATTGAATTCGGTCCTTTCGTAAGAGTTTTGTGGTTTATAGAGTGAGAATACACGTAGAAGAAGAGGACTTTATGTTCTCTGATTCTCGTAACTCTTCCCATCGTTCGAAAGTTCTTGCTTTACACGAAAAAGTACAATAAGAAAGCGAAATTGGCGGTGTTCTTTAGAGATAGAAAGAAGGTTTCCTATTACTCACACACACAGACACACATCCACCCACCGCACACGCGCGCCAGAGAAAGATAGAAATTCTTTTGTCAGTCAAAAGGGAGCATTCCATGGAAAGGTTTAAAGTTTCGGTCGCTCGCTCGCTCGCTCGCTCTGTAGTTCCGCTTGTCGACTCGTTTTCCTATCCCACTTCGTCTAGTTCTCCTTTTTCTTTCGCAATCCTTTTTCTCTTACCTTTCCTGCTTTTCTGAGATTTCGTTGTTTTTTCCACTCCTTTTTGGTAAAAGAATTCTCCTAAAGACTTCTTCTCTCGGTGAGAAAGAATTTTAGGATCATCACGGATATATTAACCCCGTGGAATTATCATTTCAGTTACCCTGAACCGTAAATCGTAAATTCAACGTAACGGAAACAACAGGGAAAGAAAGTTAAAAGAAAATAAAGAAAACGTTCCGGTATAAAATCGTAACTAGATTCTTGTTGCGTGGTGACCGGACGCATGGCAACGAGCGAGTGGTAAATTGCATTAACAGGAAGAGATCGCGGGGATTAGTCGTACATTACGAGAGAAAATTATTCTCTCGAATTTTATCGTAGTGGACACGTAAGGTACATGAATAATGAAGTCCAATATTAGTCTACACAAACGTCGTACGGAATATCTCGGTGGTATTAACGGAAAGGTAACAAAGTTACGTTCTCAATTTGACTAAACGGCCGCTCTTGAAATATAATTCGTCCGTCACGAGTGAAACGTTTCGTTAGAATCGACAGTAAGTGAAATTGTCGACGTTTTATCGAGGGATAAATAAAAGAAGAAAGAGAAACGAACAAATGTTATTACGTAGCACTCGTTGAGCCATAATACTCGAAAGAAAAGTACAGATACCGAGGAAAAAGAGAAATGATAAAGAGTGTATCGTGAATAACGTAAGAATAAAGGGTTTGACGGATCTCTCTAAGAAAACGGATAGAAAAAGGGTGAGGGATCGGATCGTTTTTCGAACGTGGCTGCATGGTAACGGTCCCTCTCCAAACGATTCTTCCAGAGATTGCTTTCTTCTTGCCTTCGGCTGAAGCTCGTTCGCACGTCCATCGTCTTCGCTGTCGATTTCGCCGTCTACTCTGTCGTCGGTTCCGTCGTCGACACTTTGCCCTAGATTACGCTTCAAGAATCGAGTTTGGAAAAGCGTCTCTTATCGAAGGCTCACGTACTATTTTCATTTTATTGCGTTTTAGGTTGCGTCTTGTGTATCGACTTTCACGGTATACAAGAATTCGTCTCGTTCGTTTTCGAGAAAATAGCTCCGAGAAGTATATTCTCAGTTTACTGTGATATCGCGTTCCTACGATTTTCTTCTCATCGCTCGTAGAATTGTTCATAGAGATTCGAACGTGTCTCAAGCTTAAATCGATGAGTTTTGAGAATAAGCCATTCTCTCCTTCGCGTTTATCCTAAACGTGAAGGAACATAAGGGTAATACAAAAGGAAACGAAAACGGCGGGAAGTTTTCCAATGGATTTCCAGAGGGAAAAGTTTCTTCTTCGAAATAACGTAGAAGGAAGAAATCTAGTTTACTCGTGGTTTTTCTTGCGCGAGCTACCAATAAACTATCGCGGAGCGTCTGTCTATTTGTTTAACATCGACGAATCACTCGCGATAAGAAAATAGCTGTAAGCTGTTCTCGGCCTTTCATCGCTATTCCCTATCTTTCTTCCGATACGTTCTTAACATCCCATCTCGCTCCTTCGAGCCTTCTCCCGATGCGTCTAATCTCTTCGTGCAATCAAATTTTCACACGTTAGAACGTTACAAGGAGAAGCGAGTAACTATGTAAGTACTTACTTTATCCGGTAAGAATCGCGCGACCTATATTTGGAGTTTCCAATGAAAAGGTTCCGTGAAAAAATGATATTTTCTTTGACATAATTAATACCGAACGACGCCGGATATATCGAAATGCTTTCTATCGGAAATCGAAAGTTTTAACGTGTAACCATAATGTAATATCGTAGGATTAAATTCATAAGTCAATAGATCCGATTGTAAGCTCCCGATTTCCCCCCTTTAAACCCTTCGGATCGACTAACGATAGTCTTTCGAAAGTAACGTTGTTCCTATAAAAAGATCGATATCGTAATAATACGCGTTTGCTAGACGGCGAGGCGCCTTTGATATAAGAACTTTAACGGGATTATAACGGTCGGATAGTCCGAAAAAGTAATATCGCAGCTTTATCGCGTTACACGTATATACTTCTAATCTCTAAGCCTTCGTATTATCGGCGATATATTTTCAACGCGTGTCCGTGACTCGTTAAATTTTTCTTTGTTGATCGAGAGAGAGAGAGAGAGAGAGAGAGAGAGAGAGAGAGAGAGAGAGAGATATCCATTTTACTTAAAATATTCTTAAAATGACGAATGCGCGATAAATTTCCTCTTTAGATTCATAAATCACGAAGTAGGTAGAATCGTTCAATAAAGTTATTGAATACGAATACCAAATGAAATTAATACAATCGGGAATAACGATGGGTTTTAATGAGGAAAGGGTTGTTCTCCGATAGAATGAAATTATTTATTATATGATTCTTCCTCTGATAATTAAACGAAAAATAAATATCCCCCGCGTGGACGCCCGGACGCCCGCGATTTTCCTATTCCAAACGGAAATATGTTACAGTTATGTTGACACAAAACTTTACGGTCGTGATTTACTCATATATAATTTCGACTATATGGAGAAATTGGTCGGTAGTGTAAGTTTATAAAATTCAGAGAACAATACCCGAAGCACGAAAGTCGTCGCGTATTTTCCTCGAGTAACGTCGAGTATAAACTTTCATCGTAACGATTCGTGGAGCATGAATATTTCACGGAAGCGTAAAGCCAACCGTCCCTGGCTCTCGCTCTTTGCCGATTTTTTTTTCTTTTTTCCTTTTTTTCTTTCTTTTTTTTTCTCCTTTTTTTCGTAATGCAATGCACGGATATTCTAAAATGTTGGCCGAGCTTTGATATCTCTGCTCGGTCCTATTCCACCTCTCTTTCTTCTCTCTCTCTCTCTCTCTCTCTCTCTCTCTTTTATTTTATTTTATTTTCTTTTTTTTTTTTTTTGATAGCAACGTTGTGTGCCAAAAAATGCGATACTTATCGATTTTTTCCCAAGCAAACGTGCGACCATGCGGCCATGCTTTGAAAGTTCACAGAAAAATGATGACCACGCGCGAATCTCATTCTATCTTTTCCTTTTCTCCCTTTCACTTTTACATCCCTATCTATCTCTCATCCAGTTCATGTCAAACTATAATCGCTCGTCAAAAGATATCATAGATGTTCCATTTCAACGTGGGTCCATCAGAATGCTGATACCACGGCGCTATCAATTGGCGAGTTACAATAATCAGGAAATACGTTGAATAGAGCTCTTCGAAAGGACAACGCCATAGAGAAGGATCATATTCAAATTCAAATATCTGGAGTTGTATTCCGTATCTTGATTTAATCAGCATGAGTTTCGTATACTCACCCGAGAGGTTGTAGTAAGTACTCACTTATTTGTAAGTACGGTTTGTCGATCGGTGAGCATTCGAAGCCGCTTACTTGGAATCGCTAAAGTTTTTGATTTAAAAGTTAAAACGATATTGCATATTCATGAACGATAAGACGATTTCCAAGCAACTCATAAAAAATATAGTTAAATATCTATGTTTAAAATTACTTGATATCAACTTTACCTGGGATGACCTAATTGTTACAGGACAGACCTTTTTCTTTCTCTCTCTCTCTCTCTCTCTCTCTCTCTCTTTCTTTCTTTCTTTATAATAGCAAGCTCGCAAGAATTAAAAAAGAAATAAGGAACGACGTTCTATAAAAGAGAAAATGATTTAAAAACCGATTTTAAAACATTAAAAGTCTCCAAACTATGCACGAACAAGAAACAAAAGATAAAAGAATTTACCAGGATCCAAAGGAATCTTTTTTCACGAGGACTTCCTTTTTGCGACCGCTTGTTTCGGATATCCTAAAATAATCAGATCGAGCGAAGAGTCCGATTTTCGAATAATATCTCTCGGCTAATGGCTGTGAAATCGTTGGTCCGCATTTCCACTCATTATCCGTTCTCCGTAAAGGTTAACACGTTGGACAAGGTAAACGCGGTAAGTGCATCTCGACAGGGACATGGTCGTAGTACTTTCAGGATCGCGAAACGAAAGGAGGAATAAACGAATAAGAAACGAATCGATTTTCGATAGAATTTTAACTATCTCTTGGTAGCCTTTAATATCGGCTAAAAGATATGAATGAGATTAACCGCAGTTTCGAAATAGAACGAAATTTAAGTGGATCGTGTTTCGCGCCGCGAAACTACCTACGTACTTTCCTAACGTGTGCACCCTACGTACCTAGGAGCTAACTGTGTAGTTTAACGGCATCTACCAACTATAACCCACCCATGTAGGTGTGTTTGTGCGAGCGGAGCCCTCCGGCTCTGTCAAGATTCTGACTCGATAAATCCGTGGAATTATTTTCGCCGCAGCGTCGGCTCTCGAGTCATCGATGCATATTCATACGAATTAGCATAGCTCGCCTTCCGAAGACTACGCGGCAGAACATCGCAACCGTACTACTACCCAAACTACGACTACATTACGGATAGCTAACGCGTCCACGATTTCAGTGTATACGTGCGTTCCTTGATAATTCTACGAGAATGCAGCCGTGGTGATACACATACCCCGTCACCCTCTTACTATATCTCTCTCTTCCCTCTCCTCATCCTCTCTTCCTCTTTGTCTGTCTTTCTCTCTCTCCCTCTCTCTCTGTCTCTCTCTCCCCCTCTTTCTCTAGTGAAGAAGCAACCGCCCCGAGGATAACTCGAAAATCAAACGTAGACGAAGTGGGAGCGAAGAAGAGAAGCAACGAGGAGTGGAATTAGAAAGTCACAAGGCGGTGTTTGGCGTACGTAAATTAGTCGAATCCACTTGAATTCGACGTATTACTACTTGTCACAACCACGAACGAAGAGAAAACTAGAAGAGAATCGAGCTTTCGAATCGAGCTCACCTTCGAAGTGAATTCTCGCCAACTTTCGACGATTCTCTCTCTCTCTCTCTCTCTCTCTCTCTCTCTCTCTCTGACTTGCCGAACGAAGAGTACCTCATTTATGCGAGTGAACGTAAATCCTCTTGTAATTCTGTCTCCTATTCTCTAGCTAGCCGAAAACGCCGACGTCAAAAGTATTCTCTCCGAGTATATCTACGTACGAATAAATAACACACGATCTTGATACGTTTATATCGAATCTGCACCTGTTGCGAGTACGGCAGCGGTATACAACCGCTCTGAGATTTGCATTTTTATCGTGGTTGCGACTTTTGGCGAGCGCCGGGATCGTTGACCCTTTCGTAACTCGAATCGTTTCAAGTCCAAGCGCCATCACATAAATCTCGGACGTACGATATGCCGGTTCTTTCCATAGCAAGAAAGAATCTATTACCGTGCTTATAACGATGCCCCGAAACGACCGTTTTTACAGAGGCACCTTTTTTATAGGTGGAAACGGGTAAGGTACTATTCGCGAAGAGAAATGGTGCCGCGAGTCTAACGGCACAGGTAGATATATGCCAAATCCTTCGGGTAGAAGGAGTAGAAGAAGAGAAGAGGAACGGGCTTCAACCCCTCGGTTTCATCTCCCGACCTCACCCCGTAGAAAGATAGGCGAGCGGGGCTTTGAGACTTAATCCAGACAAATGATCCTCGCGTCATTCGAACTTCGAGCTGACGATCGAATCGCTTTCTCTCGACGTAACACACCCCTCCTTTTACTAGTTTTCGGTATTCATAAGATTTATCTCGGCGGGATGACTCTCAAAAAAGTGGCACCGATTTTCTTTCGTTCAACACGAGATACGAGCTAGTAAGGATATTAAGCGCGGGCTCTTGCGTTCCGCGACATTTTATCGAATTTTTTTTCCAAGATTTTTATTCCGAATTTGTTTCTTGCTCGAAATGAAGAACGAATAAAGGACGAATCCATTGTAATGAAGTTATCAGAGAGACAAAGAGGACGAGAGAAAGAGAGACGGACAGACAGACAGACAGAGAGAAATAGAGAGAGAGAGAGAGAGAGAGAAGAAGGGGTGAAATTAAAAGTGGGCGTAGATTCCGTGCATGGCAGATGTTCCGAACGATTAAATCTAGATAAACGATCCACGTCTCCTCGTCTCTTCGTCCGTTGCGACGCTTTGCCCGCGTCGCTTTACTCGCATCGCTTCTAAGACCGACAAGAAGATTTATCAGCTTTTCCCGAAGATCCCCTTTTTCATAAAGAAAAGTCCATCTATAGCTTCCACCTTTCTTCTCCTCTTTTCCAATCTGCCCTCCTTTATCAATATCGTGCTAGATGAAAGCTTTTTAAAGTCGGCCGTCTCTTTGTGCCGTTAGCATAGCATAGCTATTACATACAACTTTACGCCCGTGATCACTTATACTTGGACTAAAGAAAATCAGAAGTCTGGAAAGCTCGATGTTAAGCGTATTGAAAATACGTGAGAGAGCCCAATGCTCTCGTTTCTCTTCGTCTTCGTCGTTCTCGACCTCGAACGAAATATCGACGCGTCGCCCTTACCCTTCTAATCGTAAACCTCCGACTTCGATGTCGATCGATCCGAGCGACGTTCAACCCGAATTCGGTAAATCGAATCCGCTAGAAATTTATCGCGCATAGTTGCGCGAGAGAACGTTTACCGATTATACTAATTTATCGAACGGTTATCGGAGAAAAAAAGGATTTTAATTTTATACCTTGAATAAAATGGTTATTAATTGGTAAGATTAATTATAAATACATTCTATATGAATTCAAATTGGGTTAATTTTATTAAAAGATTTTTATAGTTTCTATTTGACTCCCCGTAGTCAAATGTTAGACAACGTTAAAATCGTCTTGGATTTTTTTTTTTTTTTTTTTTTTTCTTTATTTTCAGGTCGAAGAGCTAATATCAAAGTTCTTCTGGAGAAGGAATAAGTTTTAGCGGATTGTCAAGTGCCGCTAAGTCTTGACCATCCTATTCTGTATTAAATTATCTATTAAATTATCTTCGGATATATACTAACTTTGAAATAACGTCGACGTTCTTGAAATATTACCGTTTCCATTCAAAGTAACTTGTATAAATGTTAATTTATACTTTTCATGATTTCTACTCGTTTTTATAAGTATATAGGTCATTGGAGAAGCAATATATTAAGCAGCAATATATTAAATAATTTTCTTAAAAAGGTCGATGATCGCATTTTATTGGAGAGATAGGAATCGGTTATGAAAAAAGCGTGCGGACCGATGTCTCAATCGTGACTGGAAATTAAACCGATTCCCGTCCAATTTCTGTTATTGGAAAATCAATCTCGGACTTAAAATCTGGCATGCAAATGAAAGGTTAGAATCGCAGGTAACCGGAAAACTCTCGCCTAACGGTAGACCTTCGCCATGGAATCCGGTCGAACGATTTTCTTATTCCTCTTAGTCTTACTTTTCTCTTTTTCAATCCTACGATAGATTTGCATACGAGACGAAAATACGAAGTGCGGACGGTAGAGACAGGGAGAGACGTATGAATACAAATAGAAACGAGGTAGAGAAGATGAAGGAGAAGGAGAAGAAGGAAGAGAAGAAGAACGAGTAAGAGGAGAAGTAAGAGGAAAAGGAGTAGGAGGAAGAGACGACGAGACAAGGAGAGTGATCGGTGGATCGATGGATTTTCTATTCCAACCTCGGAAACGTCTCTTTCTCTGCTTCGTTTGTTCGTTCGTTCGTTCGTCCATTGGTCTAACAATAAGTATGCTCTTCTCTATAGAGACAAGGAGCCGTCCTCGTTCTACTACCCTTCTTCACCTTTCCGCAAGAGGCTGACAGAGTAGACACGAAATTGATTTGTTTGTGGCAAGCTACGGTGAAACGGGTGGTATCGTCGATATAAAGGACCCTTCGCATCGAATATTTCCGTTTTTCTCAGCCGCAGGAAAAATCTCGGTCGTTCGCGCGCGGTCTCGTTGGCGCATCGGATACGAAGAGCCGTATAAGCGTTAGGCGTCATAAATCATAGGAACGGAAAGTAAGAGAGCTCCTGTATCTGTATGTAGGTATATCCACGAGCGTATATATGTACAAGAACGAGTATAGACACCGTTGAACGTTCGACCGTATGGAGAGAAAGAACATAAAACATAGAAGCAGAGGGCCACGTCCTACGTATTTCCTATACACTCCCATCTTCACGTAAGTATGTATGCCCGGGCATATCGCCACACGGATGCGCTTATGCGTTTTCATCTCTTTCCATTTTTGCGGCCCATCTTTTCCATACCACTCTTTCGCTCCTTTCCATTTACTATCCTGCCCGGTCTCTTCTTTCCAGTTTTTCTTTCTTTCTTTTTCTACTTCTTCTTCTTCTTCTTCTTTTTTCTTTTTCTTTTTCTTTTTCTTTTTCTTTTCCTGCTCAACCCTTTGCTCTTCATCCCTTTTTCTTTCTACTTTTCTCCAACGTCTCTCCTTTCCTCGTGTTCGGTAATATTCGTTGAATTTCGATAGGACGGCAGTGGCAGAGAAACGGCGGCTGGTAACGCGAGATCGTTCCTATATACCTAGTACCTACAGCACACAGCCCGGTTCATTTGAATTCGAATGCTTTTCAATTTTATCGAAATTTCAAAAGTACAAAGTTTCATTCGACCGAGTAGGTACGCCGAGAAGACGTGTCTTCTTAACTTTTTCCAAGGCATACCGATCGGATTTGCGTTGGTACATACATACCTACCTAGTCCACCTCATCATCGTTCCAAGAACGATCCTTCGTCGAAGGCTTTTCAATTCCATGTCCAACGTTTTCCTTTTCTTCGGATACTTTATTCAGATCGACCGAAACCCTGTTTCGAAACATGCACTTGAATAAACGAACACGTCCGAACTATATACGAAAGTATTGAATATTAAGATTTCACAATCCAAATGTATATTGATTTTATTGATTCGTAACCATATAAATCGGACGTGACGATGAACTCTGTGGTAGAGCGATAGACCGAAGAGATTTATCTTGCGATTATTGGAAGGCTAACGCGATCGATACCGCTTGCGAATAAGCGAAAAAGCTTGACTCCTTGTGAGGAGTACGAGAATCGATTTCTAACCACCTGCATCTCGCGATATCGGGAATTGAAATCGCTCCGTGCGACGAGACCATAATGGCGTTCCTCCGGCTAATAGCGTGCTCTTGGTGCCAATTCCGCCCGAGCCTAGTTGAGAACCGATGCAACGGAGCCCTGATTTGAAATCGATAACACTCGAGAGAAGAGAGAGAGAGAGAGAGAGAGAGAGAGAGAGATAGAGAGGGGCAGAGAGAAAGAAAGAGAAAGAGAGAGAGAGAGAGTGTGTATGCCTATAGATTTCCTTGTTGAAAGAAGCATCTCTCGTACAAATAATGACTTTTCAAAATGATTCGCGTCAAAATTTATACCGCGATCGACTCGAGGACTATCGATTCGACGACCCGGCTAAAGGCATCGAATATTAATTGCTAATTAATACGAGAATATCCAAAAGATAAATATCCAATGTGAATGCAAAATTGGAGTATGCTCGATTGAAACGATTAAACACTTTCGACTAGACTTTCTTCGATATAGTGTTTAAAAGCGTTAAATAGAAATTTTTTCGATTATATAGTCGCTTCGAAATAATTTTACAATGGCAATGTTCTCTCTCTCTCTCAAAAACATGGCATTCGTAAAGTCACATCCAAATTTGTAATTCTATTAGCCCGGTCGACTGGCTATGCAGCTGGTAAATCTGGTGTGCAGAGTTATCCGACGTGTTCGCGAACGTGCGCGATCCGGAGCTTATATTGTTGAGATGCGATCATTGTTTCGTTCGATCGATCCTCCCACGCGTATTCGTTGATAACGTACTCCGTCTGAAAATTGCACGTTGTTTTAGAGATACGTTAGCAGAACTTTTCGCGAAAAAATTAATCGAACACGAAGCCAAACTTCTATGACGTATTGTTGAAGATAAAGACGAATTGGGCTGATCCGTCTCACGATTCGACCCTATTTCCATCGACTTGTTATATATAAACGAAAGCCGTGAAAATAGATAATTTCCGAAACAGATGTTACGAGAATATTTCAAATATATTTTCAATGAAGTGGAGGAATGACGAATGAAAAATATTCGTTTACTTATAGATACGTATTTCTATAATTATATATAATTCTGTATAGTTGACATTCATCCAACTCAAATAATCTTTCTATTAGCTCGAATTAACGTCTCTTTCTATCGACTAGTTCCAATAAGAAGAGGGCTCATCCTATGAAATCTATGGTGTACAGTAGCATCACGGAGTTTGCATTTACGTAACGCAGTTCGGATATGTACTTCTGCTAACGAAGTTATCGGATTCCAATTAATGCCTTTCGCAAAATGCCTGGAGCCTTGGCTTTACGCTAACCTCAAGCGATAGTTAAGGACGCATAGAGAGGAAGGTAAATGGACCCAAGTGAATATTGCCAAAGGAATATTGCTCGGCCAATAGCTTGACCATTGCTTGCTTGTTCAGCGAGGGTTACATACGGCACTTTCTCGCGACCGCGTTTCAGTATCCAGTCGCGATCGAATATATAACAAACGAGAACGCGCACGAAAGCTGTTCCACGCCCTCTGCAAATGTTCGAGATTTGTGCACGTATATTATTACACGTACTACATATGTATGGATTCTCGATAGGATATTCGAGCGAACGTACACATGGACCAGAAGTACAGTTACCGTTGTTTCAGAAACGACGACTTTATTACGAACATATTTTTCCGTGCTAATCGCAGCTCGGTCCTGCGTCGAAGTTGTCATACGCGGATATATACGAGACGGAGAAAAATTGGTATAGAAAACAGGATGAAATAGTAAACTCGAAAAATAAGAGGAAAAGAAATGGAGAGGAATAAAGAAAAATAGAAAAAGTCGATAATTATTACAACACCTCGTATAGATTTGATGGTTAGTTCGCGCGCACTCCACGAAATACTTTCCATCATCGTGCGAATGAAACACGATTGGCCAAGTATTTTATCCTTTCGATTCTCCAATCGTCGAGAGTATTAAACGTGTTGCCAATATGTGTCCTATTCGAAAAACGTTCGAAACAGTATTTACAGAAACTCGAGTGAGTTCGTTCGCTCGTCATATCCGCAAAGCCATTGGATTATCGTGTCCTCTCTCTCTCTCTCACACACACACACACACACACACACACACACACCTACATACACTCTCTCTTATCGTGCCGACGCTCGCGCATCAGGAAGACACGTTACCAAGAGTTTCATATATTTTTTTTTTCAGGTTAGTGGATGAGTTGGGAGTGTATCGTGACGGCTCGAAGTGCCGCGGAGAGGCTAAAGAGAAGGAGGTAAAATGTAAAAGAAAGAGAGCAACCACGAAGGAAAGAGGAAAAGTATGTCATTCGGCGCGCGTCGTTTTAAAGGCATCGCGGATCTCGACAAAGTGAACGGATAAAAGAGAGAGAGAGAGAGAGAAAGAGAGAACGAGCGAGGAAGAGGAATCTTCAAAGGGATGTCCTCATTGTGACGGTCGACGGAAGGACCTTCACAAAATTGGCTCGTGAAACTCGGTCACGTCCTTCTACTTTAATTAACTAGCCAAAAGAAGAACCATCATCGGTTGCTCAACATACGTTAGAGGATACGTAATACGTAATACGGATGTCGAAATTTAATAAGAGTTTGTCCGTTCTAAGTTCCTTCAAAACAAGAACAGAGAGAAAGAAAGAGGGAGAGAAACTAGCGCCATTTATTTTGACAAGATAAGTATCCAGAAAAAAGTTAGAAAAAATGGCGGATTTAGCAAAAATGAGAGAAAGGCAGAAAGAAAGAAAGAAAGAGAGAGAGAGAGAGAATATACAAAGGCGATTGTCCCGTGGGACAATTCGGCACACTTGCTGGCATTTTCGTCAGGGACGATCCCTTCTCCGACAGCGGTCAGGCCAAGTCCCTCGTCGAATCGAAGGGCATGAACGAGTGCTGGCACGAGCGACGAGCTGCGACCGTTTCGATAACGACAGACGGTAGACCATTGTCATCTTTTTACGAGCAGCAAAAGACTTCTCGTGCTAACTCAAAGTGTTTCGTCGGAGGGGATGAGGTGTAATTTTGAAGAGAAGCGAGAGAGAGAGAGAATAATCGGCCAACTGTCGACGGGTCCGAGCCACTGGAACGATGGACAATGGTATCGAACGATGGTGGCGACGATGGTGGCTGCGATGGTGTCTACGATGGTATATAGTGGCATGGCCACCCTATTGCCGTTAACCACCGACCATCATGAGTCGGCTCTCGAGAGAAACAGAATACCTCCTAGATCCTTTACCAGCCGGCGTTTCTCTCGTACAAACAAACACTCCCCTTTTGTACCTTCGTCTTTGCTTTCTTCGCCATTCAAGATTATTTTTCTCTTGTAGTAGAACCATTGCTCTTCGGTTTTTCGCGCCTTCTACCTACATAGTACCCTTAGTAGCTATCGGCCGTAAGGAATATATACTACTATCTTGAACACATGGCTTTTCTTTTCTTTTTCGCCGAACTTTCTAGATAGATCTCTCGCATTGGATTTTCGATTCTTTCTTCTTCTCCTTACGATATTTCAGTTTATTTCAAAATAGTTTCACTTATACCTATTTCTCGAATACTTATGCTCTTTATTCGAATAACGTTGATACGTAGTCGCAGTGTCAAGTCCCATTCTCGTTTATTTATCGGAAACGAGGATGTTCAAATATTATATTTCCACAATAATTATATTTTTAATTACATAATTCTCATAATCACATTTATAATTATATAAAATTTAATATTTTTGTATTAGCACGTACAGATATTAATTTGTCGCGATAATTAGACGCAAAAGTCGCATACGCCGTGTCTTCGTTCGTATTATAGTGCTTCACGTGTACGTTAATGGAATCGGATCGCAATATCGTGTAAGCACCTCAATAGCTCACAGAACGTAATTCGAGCCTTTGTCTCGAGCATTATCTTCGTCAGTCGCTTTTCTTGACGAAGAGTCCTCAATTATCGCTCTAGTGAGTATTAATCGATCTTGATACATAACAGAGTTCAATTAATTCAATCTATAGGCCACTCCCTCATCTTCAACGCGTTTCCCAATGGACCGCGAAGGATCCAAAGATATTATCGGATACAATTGAACCTGCTTTGTAGTTAACTTAATTATATCTTTGCACGAACGGAAGAGACAAGCGTAGCGAAATGTAGATATCGGAATAATGGAGAAGTACATACACACAAAAGATAATATTTTTATTCCGTGGACTTTATAACCCGTAAGATTTTATTTCAAAGTTTACAAAAATGTAATGAAAAATGTGACACGGTTCGGTGCTTTCATATTTGTTAGCCAAGTTCTATGCTCACATATATCTAGACACAATGATAAAGCTGTTAAGCTCGAATCGATTTAGCCTTGGCCGTGAATGCTGTGAATCTTTCGTCATTCGCACGGCCTTCTCAAAGAAGAGTGCGGTCGAGCCTTTGTCGACTTCGACACACTGAGAGAGCACACCGGTCTCTTTCTTTCTCTTTCTCTTTCTCTTTCTCTTTTTCTTTCTCTCTCTTCCACTCGTCTCAAATGTGCATTCGAAGCGACCGTATTTCTCGCCGACAAAGCTTTTTGAAAGTTCGTTAAAGGTGTACCGTAACTGTGGCATTCTCGTGCGATCTACATCGAGAAAGGCCTCGTTGTCATAAAGAAAGGGTGTTCTACCCCCTTTCGAGCCTAACAATCGGCCGTTTATTGCGAGCGTTTCTCGAGGACGAGTGGCAAAGGGTGTTGGTGAAATTAACGGCAACGATGTTTTCCGGGTGTTCTTTGTCTCGAGCGCCAAATGCTCGAATGATGCGAATAATGGCACGCACACGATGGTCCAGACCCCTGAAAACGATCGTAACGGCGCTCGACAGTGCTACCAACCGAAATAACCGTGGACTATTCGGACTAAAGGGAAAAACCGTTAGACATCTGTCGACCAATCGAAAGAACAGTTTTGATAATTCGTTCGTGAAGTGGACCGAGATCGATTGGAATCGAGTTAACAAAGTTAGCGAAATAAAAGTAGTAATTACTTCGTACCTATGGTTTCTCTTTCTTCTCTGATTCGTGACTTATAAATATTTCGCTTACAATGCACTGGCTAGTTATCAAGACAAAAAGAAAAGAAACTCGAGACTCACGAAACACGCGAATAATAAAAACTTCTTATATAGCTTCGTGGTACTTACTCGAATCGATTTATGTGTCTCGTAAATAAGCATCGATGCAACAATAGGGTGTAATCAGGTTTGTCGTGATAGTGTCTAATCAGTACGAAACAAGGTACTTGCTGGAAACGAGAAACGAAGACAAACGAGTAACAATAAACGGAAGAGGAGGGTAGACAGGAAAAAGAGAGAGAAAGAGAAGAAGAAGAAGAAGAAGAAGGACGTTTCATTCCCTTTCTCCTTCTCGGTCCGATAGCGATCTAGTGGTACTAGGGTAAGCCAACTCTATCTTCCTCTTTTGCCCTCTTTTTTTCTCTTCCTTTCTGCGGAACTACCGCTGCGTGTCCTATGGCGCGGAAAATTGTGGACCCGCCGATAATGTTTTCCTCCTTGCTAAGCTCAACCGATGGAATTTTTCCGAGAAAGTAATACACGTGAGACGAAGAAAACTAAGGGTGGGTACTTCTTTTCGAAGAGGAATCGATATGCCTGTACGAAATACGAGAACTTTATGAACAGGTCGAGCATAACTCTCGTTCGTTATTATAATGATATTCCGAGTAACGATAGCGTTCCTTTAAAAAATCGAATCGCTTTGTGGTAAACGATGCACGTCATATTCGAGGTAAGTCGTCAAAATCGACAAAAGATTTATCTACGTGAATAAATGAGTAGCAGAGATGACAAGTTATGTCATTCGAAGAGCAAGATCGAACAGTTCCGTCTCAGTCTTTTTTTGTCCTTTTTTCTTTATCATAAGATAAGAAAGATCATTTGAAAATCGTAAGACATGGATCAAATTTAATCTCTGACTGGTCGATAACTTCTTTTCGTACGTTTCTCAAGGTATAAGGAGATATATCGGGAAGTTAGGTCAAGGGTAAGGGAGCTTCTCTCATCTTGTAACCTCGAGGTATGAAACTGTCCCACGTAACAGATCTACGTGATGCAGCAAACTCGCGGGCTATGCGCGTAACCTACATAACGTGTAACCCGCAGATTCCTGGAGAAACGACCTGGAGGATAGAGAGAGAGAGAGAGAGAGAGAGAGAGAGAGACAAATAGATAGATAGAAGGAGATAGATAGATAGATAGAGAGAGAGAGAGGGAGGGAGAGAGGGTTGAACGGTGAGAGAGTATAGGCTCCCCTATCTACGCGTTCGCGTTCGACGATTATCGAAGCGTGGATTTATCGTGATTTACACGTTCCAAGGGTACGCTCGAGAACACTTCTAAGTCGTAACTTATGAATTAAGCGACGTTAAAGCGACGTGTTAAGCGTTTAAACTATCGTTTGGCAGAATTTTTCTACGAGCCTGTCGGAAAAGAAGAAAGAGAAGCGGGAAGTGTCGTTAAGCTCGCTGTATCTTCGTGAAATAGGTCTCCCTTGGAATATCCTTCAGTAAGATCCTTTAGAGGCCGTCGCTCGTGCCGACGTCGAGCGACAGTTGCTTGGAAGAAGAGACGAGGTGATTTATTTGTACGTAGGAAGGAGGGTAGCAGGTGTTACCGAAGCCGAGCTCTTTCTTCTTACGTTACGACCCCTGCCGGAAAAGATTGTTTTTTAATGTGAAAATCCTGAACACAGGATTGTCTGCCACGCGATGCATAATCCGCAAGAGAAAAAGAAAGAGGGAGAGAAAGAGAAAGACAGAGGGTGGAAAGCAAATTCGTCTTTTATGAATGCTCGACCGCGTGATTTGATATGTATTATATTTGTATGAGAGGATGGGTGAACGTATCTATAATATGTACGTATACGTATAAGATGTACTTATATAACAACAAGAGACGATGTACGGAACGATAGTAGGATGTTCAATTCGCGTGCGTGTGGGCGACATATGCGAGTAGACACACGTGTCTATCTATTTTCTGTGTATTGAAGACACATACACATACACGCGCGCGAGCACGCATACGAAACACACAGAGAGACAGAACACTCACGTATGTTTCAACACGCGATCGCACGTACGTACACATACAGTCGAAGAGCGATTACGCGACCGACCGAGAAATAAAGAAGAGGGCACGTTCCATATGTAAACCTGGAAGAATAGCTTATTTTAAAGCGATCACGAAACGCTTTTCATGCCCGGAGGATGATGGAATCCCGCTTTCATTCGACTACCGCGCAATGAAAAATGATCGACCGCCACCAACATATACACCCGCAATATCTTCCCCTCTTTCTCTCAGACGTATTATCTTTTTTGACGCTATCTTCGCTACTATTGTCATTCGAACGAAATGATAATGTCTATCCAAAAGCGAATAATGAACAGATTGCAAAAAGAAGATAAGCATCACCGTACTCGTTACTTCCGTTAAAAAAAAAAAGGAAGAAAAATAGCTACTTGATGGATATATTTATATGCATTGTATTAACGTGATACAAAATCGTAGAACGATTAGCAGCGATCGTTTAGCAGATCTCTCACGAGAGCAAATTTTTTACGTCGAGAACTCGAGCACTTTAACGTTCAAAGTCCTTGCGAGGGTAGATAGAGCGAAAGAGCGCACGCGAGAGCAAGAACGCGAAAGAGAGAAAGAGAGAGAGAGAGAGAAGGATAGCGGAAGAATCGAGGGTCGAGTCGGTCACGAAGGAAGAAGGAACGTTCGGGTCAGCGGGGAGAAGACCACCCCAAGAATTATCGCTCCCGACTCTCGTAAAGAGCACCGAGTGATTTATAACGACGCGCTCTCTTCGTCGAGGTACGATCGACGCTGTGTACTTACATGTCCGGAGTCGCGCGTTTCAATTGTCTTCACTTAGCGGCCATCTTTCGAGTCCCTAGTCTCACAAGTTCGTGTATTTTCCTAGATGTTCCGGTAGCTGGACCTTCCTACTCGAGTATATACTACTCGAGTACTTAGTTACACCCCGGGATGTAGGTATATGTGTTTACGTGTGTCAATGTGTAATAGAACGCTACCACGTAGGATAACGCATACATTTATATTCACGCGAGGACTCGAACCCCATACGCGAATACATATATACAAGGAGCGGAGTTAAGTACGTATATGTACGTATATACGGAGTAGGCATAAGAGAAACTGCGAAAGGGCACGTGTATCCTTTCCCGTCGAAGAACTTTGGACGAATCGGTGATACGCCTCTCTCTTCTCCGATCGTGAAAACCGTGATAAAAGTGATACGCTCGGAAAGTAAAGCCTTGCTTCGTGTCCGAAATTCTTAAAGAGTCACCCTCCACCAAGAGATCTAGCACATACCTACATACGTTTTCGTAACTCGGCAAACGACGAATGTGGTTTCGTGGAGAGAAAACGTGAACTCGCAGCTTGGTTCCCATGGAGAATATCCTTGGGAAATCTCCTTCATATTCGTCGCGATAGCTTTCCTTTATTCGCGTTCGCGACCGTACCCCTTACCCGTGTCCTACATACATATATGTATACGCGTTGGTATGTACGAGAGCCATTCGGCAGGACCACGCGACGACGCTTCGTACATGCAAAGGGAAATGTAGAGAGGCACCTTCCTAAGGGATTCTCCCAGGAGACCACTAGCTTCCTCTTTGCGTTCTCGACATCCACAAAAAAGAGAAACTCGAGTGTTCGCTCTCGTGCTTGGATTTTCGTGAATCGGGAGGACCGTTCGTTGCAAACCACTCCTCCTTGTTCCCGCATCCGTGTCGGCTTTATTTATTTAGTTGTTCCTGCAACCCAAGGTAGACGCGCGTATTTTCTTCGGCGAGATACTCCTACACCGTATCCTAGAGAGTGTTCACGTTCAACTCGTATCTACCATGAATCCTTTGTACCTTCGTTCATGTCACGTTATAAATGCATGCTACCCCTACTGCGTAGAATGACGATCGATCGATCCTCCCGTCCCATTCCCATCCCCATCCCATCCCATCCCATCCCATTCTACCCCGCTCCTCTTATTCTCGCAAAAAGTGATCGAGCACACGTTATCCGCAACCTTTCCACTCTTCGAATACTTTGAATTTTTGTGTGCCAAGGGAAGGTCCGCTTCGTCCGATTTCAACGATACTTACGCGCCTAGCGTACGTGGATAAGACCTCGAAAAAGTTCAAGAAGAGAGAAGGAAAAGAAAGAAAGAAAGAAAGAAAGATCGAGGAGCACGCTCATCGTACTGTTAAGGTACGCGCTCGCTCGTTATTCGCTTTGACGAACGATAAAAAGGCCCTTCCGGCGTGTTTGGCCTGCGGCCTTCGCTCTCTTACAACCCCCCTCTCTCTCTCTCTCTCCCTCCCTCCCTCTCTCTTTCCTCTCTTCCTCTTCCCTTCACAGAACGCACGGCTTGCGCTTTTCTCATCTGTACGATCAACGAACCACTCGAGCAGTCGCGTTACAACCGATATTCATGGCTTCGTCCGAGCGTGATGGTCGATGGTGTCGGTGGTAGTTTGCGAACGTGGCGCTACCACTGTTATATCCGAGTTAATAACGCGCAGGGACCGATATTATCAGGATATATACACGAGGAGCGTGCGTATATACGAGCGTTTACTTCAAATCATTATCCCGTGCACGAGCGTTCTACGAACCTGACGCAGTAGGTACTTCCACCCTTCGATAAGCAAAACCTTCTTGAAATCGATACAACGTCCGTCCTACTCGATTTCCTTTCTTTTTTTCCAGTCTGACTAGTTATTTTGGACTCGGGATACGATACTTTCGTATTCTTGATTCTGATCTCTTTCTCTTTCTTTCTCCTTTTTTTTTTTGTTGTCGTTGTCGTACCCCCGTTTACTATCAACTGAATTGCCAACGTGTCACGAACGACGACGACATAAACTCTAACGAAGGATTTTATTCTTTTTTTTTTCCTTTTCTCTTTTTTTTTATTTTCCCCTATCAACGAGATTCTCCGTAGGAAGCTTCTACTGGTTACTGAACTTACTGGTTTTCCATTAATTACGTTTACGATCGATAATAATTCGGTCTAGCTGGTTCTTTGCCGTTAAACTCACACCATCTCCTTCGAGAAGAGAAATACGATACGTAAGGATCATTGTAGAGTAGATAAACAGAAATTTCTAGAACGAGAAGAGTTAGACTCGGCATTGTTCTCGAGATAAAAGGGAGTACTTCGCTATAATGACGATCGCTAATTGGGAACGTCTCGTGGAGGACAAGCAGTTAGCACGATCGATTAAAACTACAAAGCCGGAAATGTTCGAATATTTATTCGTTTTACTAGCCGGAGGCCATGGTAATACGACAAAGAGAACATCGACTTGACGTGTCCTTTCTGAAATTACATTGCCATGGGATCCGTAATGCGTGCGATGTTAGTTATCTGTTCGCAAATCCCCTCGGCTTCTACTCGATAACGTTTTATTATAAATAACGAATGGAGGCGTACGTTGGAAGCGCGCGTGCGTCCATCGTACCGGAGGATCGTAATTCATGCAAAAGCTCGTAAATCATTGTATTTATCTTCACAATGATTCCCTGTCAAATGAGATATCGATAATAAAGTTTATCACGCGTAGGTAGTAGTAGTAGTACGTAGTAGTAGATTCGTAGTAGCTTATTCGTATAAAACGCAAAGTTTTCTATCTCTCTCCCTCTCTTTCCCCATTCTCTCTTTCTCTTTTATATTTGAGTTTCTTGAATTCTATCGAGTTCGATCGGTATCGCACAAGACTTCGAGTCGATCGTCGAAAATTCAAAGAGTAAGAGAAACGTGATCATTGCTCGTGAACTCGAGCTTTGCCAGAGTTTATTTTCCAACGAAGTAAAAGACTAGTCGAACGGTCGATATCGCGAGTGCGTCGCACGTGCGAAACGTAACGTTCCTTCCAACGTCGAGCATACAAATCGTTCTTGCTATTACATGGAAGAAAAGGAGAAAGAGGGAGGGAGAGAGAGAGAGAGAGAGAGAGTTGGATCCTCGCGAGGCCTCTCGGCACGTGCGTAAACGTACGAAAAGACGCGGAAATACGTAGAGAAGGTAATGTCTTCGCGGAGGAAACATAACGCGTGCTTTGGAATTCACCGTACGGTCCTCGTTTATGAAATATTCCATGTATTCTCGTGTTTCTCGGCCCAATCAAATTCCAACCGATCCAAAGTGTTTCCTAACGGTCTTTTGGCACATTACCGTACCGTCGCTTTGGGCTTTGCTCGACCGTACGTGCGAAGTTACGCGTTAGAACGTATGTATATTATATCTAATGTTTAGTAGGGAGGACTACGAGCGTTCGATTTTGCTCGCGGTAATTCGTGAATAAGCGTGAACTGGTAAAACTAAGTTTATTCAAGCATTCGAGTATATACGAGGATAAACAACGAAACAGGTGATTTCTACATAGATTTCTACATAGTATAAATATCTAAATCCCGTATCTGAAAAGTCTAATACGATTTGAATCGCACGTTTGTGTATTTTATCTTTGCATACGAATAAAACTAATAGCATGCGTGCCCGAAACCGATGAAGTAGGCAACCGATGGTAATTTTAGATAGGAAAAATATTTGCGTAGAGAAGCTCGAGTTACGATCGATGTTCGAATGATCGGAAGAGAGAGAGAGAGAGAGAGAGAGAGAGAGAGAGAGAGAGAGAGAGATAGAGAAAGAGTAAAGATAGATAGAGTAAAGATGTAAAGACGAAGTCTTTCGCGGATGGTTCTTATTTGTCTAGGAGAGTACATTAGGTACTCGCAAGAGACTCAAGGGACTATGTTACAACGTCGTATGACGAAGGCATTGCCTTACCACGCGATATGCGCTAAAGCCGTAAATATTTATCAAGATTGAGCCTGAGGGAACGAAGCGACCGTTTCTCCGCGTATTCACGCTGCTCCGAAAGATCGTCTTTCCGCTCGTGCACACGTGCCCGCGGGCTCGGCCGATAGACACGAAAGACTTCTTCTTTCAAGGTTTCCTTCTCTTTTCCAAAGCGTCCTTTAGGTCCAAGTTCTATCTCCTCCTCTGGCTTTAAGACAAGCAGTGAGGCGTTGCATTATGTTACGATAGCTCGCATCGAGACGGGAAGAGAGTTAAACAAAAAAAAAGAAAAAAAGCAAAGAAGTAGACTGAGAGACAGAGAGAGGGAGAGAGAGAGAGAGAGAGAGAGAAAAACACTTTAAAGCCCGAGGCTTTCAACCGACCTGGTTCCTATTTTCCTCTTTCCACCCTCCAACCTCACCGCAAGAGAAGGTAACAACACGGATGAAGCGAACCGCACAGGAGAATTTTCTTCTCGAAACAATCGCAAAAATTTTTACCGCATACATCGAAACGGAACACACTCTGATTATTCCTGCGTACCGTTAGAATCCATTGTTTCTAATTAAAAAGTCAACAAAAAAGAAAAAAAGAATCGGCGCACGAGAGAAAGAGAAAGGATAGAGGAAAGAAAGGAAGAAAGAAAGAAATAAAGAAGAAAGAAAAGAAATAAACGCAAGCTATTAGATCGGAACAACTACTGAATTCATACGAAAGCTCGTATACGGAGGGTGGAATATTTTTGAAAAACGGACAGAGTAGTTTTTTTCTTTTTTCCCCCGGTCGCTCGCTGATTAAGTCCGAGACAATGGCGGACGTAATTGCGGAAAGGTTCGAAGGAGAGCTCGAATCGCGCCGGCGGATCTTTTTGTCGGATAGTCGGTTGGTTTCACCGGTCAGTAAGACTTGACGGATGGCTCGACTCGGCCGTACGGGTAATCCACTCGGTGGAGGTCCGAAATCTCATCCATTTTAAGCAAGCTCATCCTACCTCCATCGTAGAGCCCCGTACGAGCGACCTCTCCAGCAGGTTCGAGTTTTACCATGGTTAGATATCTCCTCGAATATATCCTCCGTTTCTCGTTCGCCAGCCATGCCCCACCTTGGCATCCCCTACTCCAAAAGTCTCAGTCTATCTCTTTCCCGTTCCTACGGAACCAGCGAACTCTCCAAAAGATCCAAGCCGGCCATGTCTATCGACTTTTGTCTCGCGGGCACTGCTAGACTGTCCGACCGACGCGACAGCCAAATAACGGAATTCTCGGTGGACCACGTAAGACGAGGGGATCTCGGATATATCCATTCCGAAGGGGATAAAATTAGCAATGAAGATCGCCATCGGACGTCGGGGAATGAACTCCTTTCTTCGTCGTTACGGCTACTTTCCTACCGTAATCTCCGTTCTCGTGACAAGTCAGAGATCGGAGCCTTTGATCTTCCAAAGGGAAAAGAAAAGAATCTTCCTCGCGCACGACAGAGAGAAAGAGAGAGAGAGAGAGAGAGAGAGAGAAAGATCTAGCTCTATTCGAAAGACACGTGGAAAGTATGGGGAAAAAAGAGGAAATATCGAATAGCATCGGAGCTTTGACCGAAGCTACATTTGACTTTTGCAAAGTCTCCGAATGAGAGAAGCAGCAGAAACGGTCGAGCGATAAGGCCGGTACTAACGGTAAAACGACTCTTTATCATCCCCCACCTTGACTTAATATTCAATTTAAATTCTAACCACGATACGCGTAAAACTCGCACGCTTCCCAACTCGACAGAGAAAGAGAGAGAAGGGCGAAGGGGGAGAGGGTGTCTCGGCACGAGACTACATTTCGAAATCGTACCTATACGAAGATTTCTATATTGTTTTTATTAACGGTTAGGAACGAAACGGATAAAGATAAATAGAGAAGAGAGAGGAAGAGGAAGATGTATTTTTATAATTGAAATTTAACTTAACTTAGAACGAACGAACGAACGAACGAACGATGAAATGGACGCAAATAAATAGAATATCAAACTACAGGAGCAAGAACGTGGAACTTGTGAAAATTCTCTAGGAAGAACTCGTTGTGAAGATCGCTAGGGAATCGAGATGAATTAGTCATCGTTGTCGTTCTCGCGTGCTTAGTAATCTCTTACAACGTACCATGCATTCCTTTTGCATTCGCAAGAAGAGCAAAGGCGATGAGAAAATTGATTTCTCCGTCTCGATAAGGTACAACCGTTCTCTTCCATCGTTTTTCTCATTTTATCGACTTCGTTGGCGACTTTAGCCGTCGTTATCCGTCCTGATTACCTAATTTATGATAATTTTCAAGATTTCTGCTTGAACGGGATTTCAAATGTTCCGAACGGTATCAATATTTTTTACGAACGAACGAACGAACGAAAACTTTCTCGGCGAGAATTAAAAGCCGTGTTACTTTTGACGTGTAAACTCAATTCCTCACGATTACCAAAAAGATTCCTATGAAATCGATGAGGAGAGAAATATATTTGGCCGATCAACTTTCGAAACGTGTTGGACTTAAGGAATACGTCACGTTTTATGGCGTAATGCTGTTTTCGCGTGCGGTGTAAAGCGGGATATGGGTATCGAGATCGAGCTTGCGTGAAACGGTACTAAAGATAAATTGCCGGTGGAAAGAGATCGACGTGGAGAAGAAGGGAAGGAGAAAAAATAAAAAGAGGAGGAGGAGAAAAATATGAAAGAAAATAATAGGGAGACCCTTATGTGCATAGGTCCATTGCAAATAACGGATGAAAGCAACGAGTGAACTCGAAGCCGTAGCTCTGTTCGCATTTTAATTGATTTCTTCATTAAAATCGCGAACGAGCTCATTTATTTTAACCTTTCGAGCCTGCGGCACGAAATTAAAGCCCCGTTTATTACGTTCAAATAATAACGGATCTAGTATATTCCGTAATATTCGTGTAAACTTAATGGGTATTTAATTGTTCATAATGAATACGAGAAGTGTTCGGCAAGGATCGGCAAAGCTCGGCTTGCCTCGAATCGACTCTCTCACTCTTTCCCTCTCTCTCTCTCTCTCTCTCTCTCTCTCTCTCTCTTTCTCGTTCTCTTGGCAGAATAGTAGTCTAGCACGGAAAATATCTAATTGACAATTTCAAAGATGCAAGTACTTTCGTGAAAGCAAAACAAGTGTTTCCGCAAGGTCCGTGCTTACTGTTCCTGGCAGGTAGCCTAATTTATCATTGTTACCATCGTCTGCTTCCATTCGTATAAGAAACAAGCGCGTGTATGCGCTCACTTCATCTATCTATTTCTCTCTCTCTCTCTCTTTCTTCTTCTCTTTCTCCTTCTTTGGTTTTCGACTCGTTGACTGGCTTACTCATCGACTGTTAGAAGCGGTCTCGTTTTATTGCGATGATTCGGCTCGAACGATAATCTCAAAAGATGTCTTTCCGCCATTTTCTACTATACCTACGTATGCGTTTACACGATGGAAAACGAGCGAGCAAGTTTCAAGCGACGCCTTTAATGAATTTCATTTGTGCCTTTCTCAGGATGCATCCTGCCCTTCCTTACTACGAGCAAAGCTTTCTTGAAGCGCACCGAGGACGGTCTAATTTTCCCGCAGTTACGCTCTTTATTCGATTGTATCTCCGTACCGTTCCACTCGCTAATTCGCTTTAAGCTCAGAAACGATGCCGACGACGACGACAACGACGAGGACGATGACGACGACGACGACGACGACGACGAAGAGGACGACGACGACGAAGAGGACGACGACGACGAGGACGATTCAAAGGAACACGGATGTAATCGACGTAAACGCGCTGGAACTCCTTCTCTTCGCAAGACTCTCAGATAAGCGAGATCCTTCAATAAGACGAATTTACCAACGCGAATTATCTCTTCATCCTACGTCACTATCTTGTCACTCACTCCTATTCGTTTCTTTTTTCTTTTACATATTTTCCTTTTAAATTACTCTATTTATAAATATCCTCTGCTCATCTTCTTGCTCCAATTTTTTTTTAAAAGGATCTATTCACTTTATACATGTAAATGAGGTTTGCATAATAAATAATGTTGTATATAAAAATCTTTATCTATCTATCTCTCTTTCCTCTCTGTCTTCTCTCTCTCTCTCTCTCTCTCTCTCTCTCTCTCTCTCTCTCTCTCTCTCTCTCTCTCTCTCTTTCTTTAAACCAAAGAAAATCATCGATATTGTCGACGTCGTTTCTCGAAAGGTGGAGTAGCGAATACTTCTTGCAAACCCTCGTCGCGTTAAACGCCCGGAAATAATCGTCTCTTTTCTCCTCGGCCCATCTCCTTTCGACGCGCGGACTTGGGAAAAAAAAGAGAAAAGAAAAAAGTAAAAGGAAAGAAAGAAGAGGAGAGAAGTAAAAGAAGTAAAAGAAGGGTGGGAGGTGGGATGGGGGTTAGGAGGAAAGGGTCGTCTCGAAGGAAGACGGAGAAAAAGAGGAAGAGAGTAAGAGCAGGCCTCTTATCGTGCTTCCTTGTGTTTTTACCTCCGACGGATTTTTGTATCTTTATTTTAGATTGCTCCCGGCAGCGCCTCGCCGTGCCGTGGCCCAGACCTCGGGGCGTAGTTCTTCCGTAACTCGGCCCTCTTTCTCTCTTTCTTTCTTTCTCTTTCTGCTCGAGGCCGAACAAGTGGAAACTAAGGAAGGGATGGGTACGAGAGGAAGAAAGAAAGAAAGAAAGAAAGAAAGAAAGAAAGAAGGAAGGAAGAAAGAAAAGAAGTAAGGAAGAAAGAAAGATAGGAAAAGTATGGAGGTAGGCGAAAATGGAGGAAGAAAAATAAGGAAAAAGAATGATAAAGAGAAGAAAGGAAAGAAAGGAAAGGTGAAGGCGACGAGAAGAGAAAGAGATACGATGCAATGAGCACGAAGAGAGGAGGAGAAGAGTAAAGGAGAGATGAAGAGAGGGAAAGAAGGACAGTAGAATGAGTCCTAAAGAAATGGAGTTTTTAGTTCGTCCCTGGGGAATCGCGAGGTAATAACTTTCTTCCGCGAGACGGTTATGCTCCATAAAAAAGGGGGAATGCCATACCCTCCCTACGTCCTATGAAATAGGTTAGCGCGATTAGCTCTTACACCTCTCTCTCTCTCTCTCTTTACTGCTGTACTCTATCGATTTCTCCATTCTTGCTTTCTACGTCCTATCTCCGATAAGAGGTCGATACGTCGAAGCACATATATTAAAGGAGAACCAACTATGATAGCTCGTCAAAGAGCGAAGGATAGGAGCAAGCACCCCACGATGGAAAGCACAGCGGGTGTGCAGAGGGATCACAAAGACGATGTCCAAACGCGGTGTCCAAGTACGCTAGATAACACAATAGAGGCGCTAAGTGACGATGACAGGTAGGTGGATCCTGTCGTTCGTGGAAGCAAGCAACTCGGTGCCGTGCCGCGTATTGATACCGCTATTTCTCTTGGTCGAAGCCTAACCGACAGAATTCAGAGATTCCATTTGGCATTCTCACGAGACAACGGGTGGCCGATGGTATGCTTAGCTTTCCCACGAGTCCACTCTCGAGCTCTCCCTCGACGCGTATACGCATACCTCTTCCTCCTCCACCTTCTCGTCCTCCTTTCGGATCTACATAACTACTAGCAGTACTATCTGATGCTCGATCTAGGATAGTTCATGTTTTCATAGATAGTTATATATATATATATATATATATATATATATAAAATGTATGTATGTATATTTGTATGTATACTATATCTATATCGTAATGTACCGAGCTCGACGGCGAAAGCGGACTCTGAATTTGCCTTCCTATATTATCTTTCTCTATCGCTCTCTCGTCGTATACGTATGTACTTTCCGATCTCGATACACTTCCTCTTTCGCCTTTACCTCTCGTTTCTACTCTCCGTTATGTATGTATACTCTCTCGCAGTCAGAAACGGCAGACGGGCATATTGCTACCATTAATCCTGTCTCTGTATCGAGTGCCACTCGAATGAACGAGAAAGCTAAAGACAGACAGAGAGAGAGAGAGAGAGAGAAAGATAGAGATAGAGTCACTTCTACTCCTACACGGTCTCGCTCAATCATTCGATAACCTTGTTTCATCGAGAACTTTACCTACCTCCGGGGCATATCTTTCGCACGAGCGACCATAACGCGTACGCAATGTCAAGGCTCGTCAGGCAAGCAAGCAACCGAGCAAGATCGATTCGCTTTACCCATGATTTACATCGAAATTCCATTTTCCAGGTGGTACGTAATCGAGCTCGGTAAGACAGTAAGGTAGAAAGAAGGGGGAAAAAGAGTAGGGAAAAAGAGAGAGAGAGAAGAAGAAAAAAGGTTGAAGTTTCAAAGCTGGATATCTTGGGGAAAGGGCAAGGTTCGGTCACGTATCTAATCCTTGGCAAGATGCCGAAATTATGAAATCAGCAGTACGTGCGAGGGATTTCCGGACAGTAAGAAAGAAAGCGAAGTTAAAGTCGAGGCAAAAGATGAGAAAAGGCGGAGGAAAAGAGAAAAAGAGAATACGAAAAAAAAGGAGAGAGAGAGAGAGAGAGAGAGAAAAGGGATGAAAAGAGAATGGAAAGAGGAAGGAAAAAGGACGGAATAAGGGCGGAAAAAGGTAGACAGAGAGCGGTAAGCGTTGCTCTTCCTGAAAGACGTATTAAGCAGACTCCCGAGAGTGCCGTAGCCTCTTTTCTACGTCAGTACGTCGCAAGGCACGTGTATATCGCGTCCAGAGCTTATGGTATCTCCGAGCCAAACCGCCCTCGTCTTATCGAACCCACTACACGGAGCATTGTGTCTTGTTCGTGTAAATGCGCGTTAGAAAATAAGATAGTAAATTTTCTAAATAAGATATATATTCGACAGGGTAATTTTCTAAATTATCCTGTTCCTTGATCTAAGAAAAAATATTTTTCGCTTTACCGATAAAAGAGAAAAAGAAACACACACAGAAAGAGAGAGAGAGAGAGAGAGAGAGAGAGAGAGAGAAATGGACATCTGCTTGATACGTTAATCGTTAAAGAGATTATTTTCTAATTAATAAAGTAATGAAAAATCAATCGAATTGATATTTTTATGAGTAATTAAAAAAGTACGAAGCTTTGATTTATTTAAATGAATAGCAACGTTTAATTATCGTAACCGAGATGAGTTTATATTTAATCCAAGCAAAAACTTTTTCTCATGAACGTTAATTAACGACCGGTCGTTTGGTTTCTGGTTCCGTCGTTCCTCCGTTACAAACTCGCTCGCATCAAAGAGTTCTCGTTGATCGAATCGAATGAGGATATCTAAAAGGATATTCTCGATGACAAGTTCAAAGTACCGTCTTTGGCTAAGCCTCTTTGCACTTCCTCGCTTGAAAGCTCGTCGGTGAAGTCTCGTCCTGTGCTTTCTCGTCGTACACCGGAGATGAGAGAAAGACAGAGAGAGAGAGAGAGAGAGAGAGAGAGAGAGAGAGAGAGAGAGAGAGGAATATTCCACTTGGTTCGAAGCTTTACGAAAGATCGAAATCACGAATCGTAACTATACTCTTCTTGAAATGTTTGTCGCAATCATCATTTGTCTTCGTAGCGCAGTCGATAGGACGTGGCTTCGTATTCGTTTTTCTTTCTTTCTTATCCCATCTCTCAATCCTCTCTCTCCCTCTCTCTCTCTCTCCTTCTCTATATCTTTCTCTCCTTCTCTCTCTCTCTCTCTGTTTCTCGGTCTCACTCGTACTTTTGGTCGCTCTCTTTTTCTTTCTCTATTTGGTACACTCTTGGCACGAGCCTCTTTCCTTCCTTCCTCTCGACGAACGTGCTCGGAATTGTCCGGTTCTGTCCGGGAACCGATTCGAGGATGGAGAAAATCCTGGAGCAGATGGGAAGCCGAAGAAAAGGATGGACGAGTAGCTGGAACGTACGTGCCATCGAGTGCACGCTCCGGAGGCCGGAGACAAACAAGAGGAGGAGACGAAACTAGTTTCAAGCCTCGTTCCGCCTCACGTCGTTTGCTCGTGACGTTGTGCCTTCTTTGCCACGACTCGTAGCATCGCTACGACCCTTCTGCGTCGTCGACCGTTTTTCATCTACTTTTTCTTTTCTCTCTTTTTTTTTTACCTTTCACTTTTTATTTTTCCTTTTCGAAAGGAAAGTCTAAATAATATAAGCTCGATGACGATTTTTCGTTCGTTTAAAAATGTCGAGAGGATTTAAAAAAAAACGAGCTTCGATGGAGAATTTTCACAAAGAAGAAGAAACAGTATGGATAACTTCATCTAGCTCATGCAAAACGAAATGAAATTTTCTTCGTTATCGTTAATTAGTATTTGCGGATCGTATTCCACGGTGCATACTTTAGGAAGATAAAATAGCTTTCGGACAGATTTCTACAAGTGTACGATGGCACTCGATGTTCAAAGGATTCGAAGCAAGTAGACGAGCTCAGTCTGGAAAGGTGAGAGGCCGTGCTTTTCTCTCTCTTTCTTTTTCTCTTTCTCTCTCTTTCTCCAGTTAGCAGCATGCTCGCAAAGACCGCAAAGTACTTTTTTCAGCCCTCGATGATATTTCTATATCTTTCGACTTTCGCTTTTTAATTTCTTTTTGGAGCGTTTATTTATTTATTTAAAGCATCCTTAAGGAGACCACGATGCAACTTTCATTACACCAAGGTTCGTTTCGAAGACTCTTGATTTTGTCGAGCCATCGCGTATACACTCTGCTGTGCACTCTCGAAAACTAACGAAGAGAGAAAGAGAAATCTACAGATAAAGCTAAAGGTGAAAATAAATGTAAATAAAGAGGACGGTATAGTCGGAAACTAGATCTCACGGGACGAGAAGAGAGAGTCACGGCTCGTTTGCTCGCTTTTCGATCGTTCAGGGTATATTATTTCTCGGAATGTTTTTTAATCGGGAAATATAATTCCAAGGTATCTTTGAATATCAAGAATTTGTTAGTGAAGGCACGAACAAACATGTAGATACAATCCCTTGAGCGAATGTGCGAGTGACTCGTTGAATTATACGACGAGAAAGAGAAAGAGAAACAGAGAGAGAGAGAGAGAGAGAGAGAGAGAGAGAAAGAGAGAGTTTGAGAAGTGTAAAAGGATGAGAAGGAAGGAAGAGGGAAGAAAGGAATGAGACACGAACGAGGAGCGAATCGTGAGTAGTTGACAATCCAGACCGCCCTTGGGAGAATATGACTCGACTGTGCGAGAAAGGCAATGATCTTACCTCGGGGAAATAACATATTTATAGTCCGATGGTGATAGTGATGGTGGTAGTGGTGGCAGTGTCGTTATATTACCGTCTTTCGTGTATCTCTTCTAGCCAGCGGCGTTGATGCCACAACACCGACGCCTCGATACCACAGCCGTCAGGATATATCCACTGACGGATATAACGCGGTAGGATCGCCACTAGGATTTGCTAAACGACCGTGATACGTTGGGTAACGTTCAACGGGCTAACTCTGTCCTAGTCCTTTCATCCTCTTTTTCCCTCTTTTACCTTTTGCTAAAAAAAAAAAAAGAAAAAAAAAGAGAAAAAGAAATGTTCTGCCTCTGAACAAGGATCCATCTTTCGTAAATTCTCGTTGTCTCTATCTCTTTCTCTCTTTTCCTAACTCACTTCCTTTTTTCGATTCGAGATTCGAAACGTCCGATAACGAGAATGACCCTTCATTGATTCTAGACTCGAGACGAAATCGCTTCGATTTTCACGTAACCTTAGATCTTAGACTATGGCTTTTTCTCTTTTTCTCTTTTTCTTTCTTTCTTTCTCTCTCTCTCTCTCTCTCTCTCTCTCTCTCTCTCTCTCTTTCGCTTTTTCTCTTTGTCCTCTGTCCCAGAGAGGTTGTCGACCAAAGGAACGATTTCTTTTAAGTCCATCCGTACATTTGCCTTTTCTCCCGCAGGTTACATACACGAGCTTATACCGTTTGTACGATCCCACGCGAATAATCGATTGATTCCTTTGTTGTTCGATAAGAGCAGCGGTTAAGCACGCTAGCGGACGGGAATGACAAATAAGCTGAGGTAGATCGCTTTCGTTCTCTGTCTCTCTCTCTCTCTCTCTCTCTCCCTCTCTCTCTCTCTCTCTCTCTCGTAGATAGCTCTTATCGATAATCGGCCTTGGCTGTTTGAAATGAAGGAAATGCGTGTACGTAAGTATACATATGCCCGTACAAATGGCGTATGCGCCAAGGGAAAAAAGATAGGTTAATTTTCTACTTATAGGAGAAGGTATGGAGGCATCTAAAAATCGATACAAAATGGACATGGTAGAATGTAGTTATTCGACGACGTAAACCCTTTTGTAAGCGAGGACACGCGAACGAGATACGAGTTCGAACGAGCGGAAAGAGCGCGAGCAAGAACGAGGGTAAAAATTGGGGAGAGAAAGGGTCGTAGTTTGTGAGAGCCCCACTCTTTACCCTCCCGATTCCCCTCCATTCCCCACCCTTTCTATCTCCAGGGACCTGTTTCTACCCTGGCCGAAATCAACGATATCTCTACCGGCCGTCTGACGGCCGTAAAGACGACGCCATTCGATACAACTCAGGATTGGACGGACGCAAAATGATATTGTATACCAGCGTTGTCTTCGTCCTCGTCCTCGTCCACGACCTCCTCCTCCTCCTCCTCCTCCTGCTTTCCTTTTATCCTCCAGCAAGTTTTCCCCAAACTCTCCATCGTCCTTTCGACTCTTCGGCAAATAAGGTCTTGAAAAAGTTGATATTGGACGGGCAGTCGACGTACGCACACGACCACCAGCGTTTCTTTTGTCCGTGTATGTTTGTGCGAATCACATAACCGTGATATCAAGCGTTCCCTGCATCGATGCGAAAGATCCTCGTTCAGCTGGATCGTGGATTTCGAGAGGGAAATCTCCGTCTTTTAAATTTCAACGTTCGGTCCCTCTCGTGGATATAACACGGAAGTGATAGGAGGAATATGAGATCCAACGCGTGTAAGATATATTGACTGTAAAAAATATTCCTCCTACTTGTCTTCTACCGTACTTCATTTCCCCGTTGATACTTATCGTTAATGCGTCGTTTGCAAGACGATGCTAATCGTACTAATTAACATATTAAATTTTATGCTTACGTTTCCTACCACGCTATTCGAGCATACAAAAGCAGTTGATTCTTTGCATGCGAGAGTTTAATGCGTATATTCAATTAAATATTATACGTTCTGATAAAAGTACGATATAAAATGCCGATTTTTTCCACTACTTCGAGAAAGGTCGATCCTTTCTATCTGTTAAATTTCATCGATTTGAAAATAATTCGATCGATCGATCGCGATAAAAATAATTGAAAAACGTTAACTAAATGGAGATAGATAAAAGGAAATGGAAACGGGATGATGTAAGGACGTAGATGGCTATTAACGTGTTCATTGCGCTGGTTTAATCTTCAAAATACGGTTCAACACTAACGTCCAACTTGCGCGTTATTTCTTTCTAAGCTTCCCTCGTGTCTCGGCCTCGTTTTTGTTCTTACGAGCCCGGACGCGAGTCAGCCGCGCGAGGGTCGAAAGACCCTCTCTGTCCAATTCTTCCGTTCGCTCTTTCGTTCTCAGCGCTCTCAATTTTCTGGAAAATTTAAGATAGCTCCTTCTATATAGCGTGTAAGTAAGTCGGCGTATAAATCTTTCTTGATAACATTTACGATAACGTCGTACGTATATAGCGCGAGAAATTTGAGCCCGTTTGTAGAAGCTACTCAAGATAAATGAACGTGGATGTTGGTAAATACATCGACGGATTTTACGTATTTATTGTTTAGAAGAGCTGAACTGGATTAATATCGAATACGCGCCACATTTGCTAAAGATATCGTCTTGTTTTATTAAGCGTCTAACATTACTAGGTTAATATCGAACAAATTCTACTAATCCAAACTTGAATATATCGTTCATGCCATAAACTTTCCCGGGCCATGCAAAACACCATTTCTGAATCTATTCCGGTATTAGAATTGTTTTATTTTCGGTACTAACTTTTTCCTCGTAACTCATATATGTACGTGTATTCATGGAGAAAATATCTACGAAAAATCTACGAAACTCATTCGCAAAATTTAAGTCAAATTGATTTACCTATCTATCCTCGAAGACGAGGGAATGATTTAATTATGACGTTTAGTTAAGAAAGTAAAGGTGAATATTATTAATTAATACGAGTAATTAACGATGATAAATACATGAAGCTACTTTAATAGATACGAAATACGCTATGTTATATTCGACGTGACTCAAATGAATTAAATCTGAATTTATTAAACGAGCTATAAAAGAAGCGCTATTATTGCGCCTTACGGCAATAAACCACCGGCTTCTTCTCTCTGTGTTTACCTATTAACTCTTTCTTTTATTTCTGACGGGAGTATTTTTATTTTCGCTACTTGGACAGATACTTTCTATCCACGAAAATCATGTCTGTCTACTTTTTCACTATACTACTATTTCATTTATACTATTTCACGAGAATGATCGTTATTTTCCAGCAATTCGAAAATTTCGTATTTTAACCTGTATGTTCGATTCTAAATATGCATCGCTGTTTCTAATAATGACTTTACCTACAAAGTAATTCTTTACAATCGTTTTAATTTACGCATTCCTTTTCGTTGCTTTAAACACGAAAAGATCAAGAATCGTCTGTACGAAGGTACTTGACGAATGTGTATTTTAAAAAGTACGATCCGTAATAGGAAAATAATAGAAAATTAATTGCATACATATATTTACTGTGTATATTGTACTCAACGTAAATGAGAAGATTTCATTTTTAATATACCTAATTAATGCGAAGCAATAAAAACAAAAGATATTTCATCCTCGAATTTTAATCTGTAAAAAGATATGAAACGCGAGTGCACGTATCTCAAAGGGAATTCTTGTAATTTAGAATGGCGCGCAGTTTATGTACGTAATCTTAACGGATTTGGAGTGGCCATTCATTAACGCGTTTCACCTCCCAACAGCCACGCCGAGTTAGATATAAACACGGACCGACGTTAAAATCGAATTTTCATGCTATTGAACGTAGGAGGAGCACGAAATGGAGATAGTGAGAGAAAGAGAGAGAGAGAGAGAGAGAAAGAGATGGAAAGAGAGAATAGTGCAAAGATATTCGCACTGAAATTTTACACCTCGATAACGAGCCACAGGCCCAAAAAAGCATGAGAAATCTAATTAAATGAAGCTCTCGGGTGAACGTTGGAAATGGGAATACAGACCATTTCGGGCCGATTCGAACGACTCGCTTTCGAAAAAGCCTCCACCATGGTAGATAAAGCGATTCCGCGCCAACTGTTTAACGAATGAAACGCTATTTCGTCGGTCGACGAGTCGTGGTGAATTTTGTCAGAGATCCATTCGGATGAAATTTCATTTCAATTAAGAGGAAATCAACAGCAACGTAGTCATCTATAGGAAAGTGGAAAAGCTCAATCGCGAGTCGGGCCGATCGGATTTCCGACTATTCTCGTGCACGTATACGGTCAAAAATTACGTCGAGCTCATAGCGACAGATCCGCGTCGTAGGTAGGTGAAAAAAAAAAAAATTAAATATCTTTAAAAGATCAGACACGTCGAGCGAAATAATTTTTCGTCAGGGTAAAAATATCTCCGGTGTTTTCCATGACAAGCTGGTATTCCTATAAACATTATAACCAAAGATTAATTATATAACTGTCTCGTCGGACGTCTCGCTGAACGTCACTGTCAGTCAGCTTAACCGTATCATTTAAAGCATTTAACGATAAGTCGGAATATCGATGAGAACAAAGGGCAACGATCCTTAAATGGAATGCTTTCCAAAAATACATACATCGTAAATATAGCAAATAAAACGTGGATATAATCGACTGGAATCGTGTCTACGTTCGAATCTACACGTAGTTGTGACGAAACATAATTCTAAGCGTTGGTTATTTTTCTGACACGGTTATAAAATATTATGGATGATCGAGGATGATCGTTGCATTTATTTCGAGCGTTTGGCTATTGGACGACGACCTTAAAGGATCCGTATCGATATCGGTAAGAAGGAAGAAGTGTGTAGAATCAAAAAAATAAAACAGGAAAAAAAAAGAAAAGACAAAAAAAAAAGAAAGATACGTTGCATTTTCGTAGCGAAACTGCTTCTTTGCCGTTAATTCCGAGCGCGTAGCGAGAGAAAAGAGGACGTAAAAGGACAAGAAAAAAAAAACCATGACTCGTGTAACGAGCGTAGTACGCTTGTATCTACAAATTCATGGGAGGGAGGAGAGAGGAGCAGGATCAGGAGGAGGGCCAGAGGATAGGATAAAAAAAGAAAGTAAAAAAAGGGAATGAAAAGGGGGAGGGGAGGGGAGTAGAGAAAAGTGAGGAACAAAGTGACGAAGAGGAGAAAGAGGGGAGAAGAGAATCCGCTTCGAGGGCAAAGTGCGGTCATTTGGGATCAATTTGGCGGACGAACGCCGTGCCCGTGGTATTATATACGTATCACGTCGCTTTATTACCACGGAGCCGAAAAGAAAGAGAGATAAACGATTAATTGGTCACCGTGGCGCGATATCGCTATATCACGATTAACGATCATAGATATTTTCGCGCAAAACTAACGCTCGCGCGTACATACTAGCTTGGTACGTAGTTAACTGTACGTACGTACGTACATACATACATAAATGCATACATACATATTTGCCTGGACGCGATCGATGATAGGTACGCGAACGAGACGCGAGCCGAGAGCAAAGATAACGCGCCATTTATAATGGTCTACCGTGTGGCTAATTAATCGGGTACCACGCCGCGGCAAAAGTAGTAGCGCACGCGTTCACAACCACCGAAACGTACACGTTCAGCTTTTAATCGATTCTCCGGTTCGAGTATAGTAACTTATACGTTAATCCTATAGATTTATATCGAATATGACATACTCGATGAAAGGAAGTCACGGAGACAAGAAGTAGAAGAGGAAAAGAAAGAAAAGAAAAGGAAAAGATCCAAAAGAGAAGGAACGTGTATACGAGCGCGCACCTGTCAAAACTCAATGGAAATGGAATAGAAACTGGAAAAAGATATATGTGTTCCGCAATTTGACGAAGGTATCGAAGATTTCGCCAGCGGATAAAAGCATTGGCCGAGGTGTTCGCTCGTACGACAAGATGAAAGAGCTAGATCTCGTGCGAATTCGAAAAGATAGAAAAAAGAGAGAGAAAGAACCACTCGATTAACTGATTCAGGTATTCAGGATATTCCACGGGCGCGGATATTCGCGAAGGTCTTCGATTTTTCGTCGATTCCAATTCCATTCGTCTTTTTATTTCTCTCTCTCTCTTTCTCTTCTCTGTGCATCTTCTATCCGTCGCGCCTGTTCCGCCGACTTTCTTTCGACGGAGATTAAAGATCCCTGACCCGAATCCCTCTGCAAAGGATTATCCGAAAGATATTACCGGCATCGTCGGCTTTTCATCATTTCGTTCGCTTTTCTACGGGCTCCCGTTCGCCATTGGCATTTAGACTCCCATATCGTATTCTATACGAGTATATATCTCTTTTCATATTTTTCAACGTGTCTACGTGTCGGTTTAATACGAAAAGACAAAAGGAATAAGCATCTTTCTGTCTTTCTCTTTCCCTCTCTCTCTCTCTCTCTCTCTCTAAATAAATATAACAAGAATAAAGATGGTAATAAAGGACGCCGGCCCTATGCGAAATCGTACGGGAAACTAAACGAAAACGATAGGTAAGCTTAAAGAACGCAGATCGTCGTATCTCTGGGGTTCACGTTTTAATATACGAGCAAAAAGCGAGCGTATTCCGAGCGTACTCGAGAGAGCACAGCGACGGTTCGAGGCTTAAGGCAAACTTTAGTTTCCATGGTCGAGCATTTGTCTGATGTATAATTCGGAGTTGATTTTCCGGGCGAAATCCCGGCATATTTTCTACCGCTCTTCCACGACTTCTCAACTTTCGTTTCCCCTACTAACATTTGCCAGGCGTTCCGACTGGAAAACTGCATGGGTAATACATGGGTAACACTTACCTCTGATTATGCACTTACAACAAGTCTAAATCTCTACACCGATTACTGTCAGTATAACTAATCCACGAAAATATTTCTCATCTTCCTACTCTTCGCGAAAGTGCGAAAAGGAAAGGAAAAAAAAGAAAAAGTACCCTTCCTATCAAGAAAAAAAAAAGAAAAAGAAAGAAAAAAGAAAGAAATAAAGAAAGAAAAAAAACAATGCGAACGTATCGGATTATAGTAGAGATATAGTAGAGGCTCGAACTCTTCGTTGGCAAGTTTATGCATCGCTACCTTTTCACAATGCTGAGATAAAAGAAGAGAAAGAAAGAGAACGGAAAAAGATGGGATAGGTCGTGAGGTAAGTATACTATATACGTATTCGCGAAACATTTACCACGAGGATTTCCCCACGGTGGCTGCTGTCACGTGCTACTAGGACACGTGCCAAGAGTACGTCCAAGGTAGCTAAGAGGACTTTCCCCATTCCGCTTCCGCCCATCCTTCTCCCTTCCATCTCCTTAAGCACAGTCTTGCGCAAAGCGAAGCTTCCAAGAGAAAAATAGCAAAGAAGAAATTCCAAAGACGGATCAACGCTGCAAGACATTTCTTCGAATATTCTCTCTCTCTCTCTCTCTGTCGTTTTCTTTCGTTCCATCTTTCTTCTATACGTTCTCAAATAACTCCATAGGTACCATGTCTCCTGTAAAAGGACCGTACGTTGACGTAACGAGCAACGTAAACGTCGTAAACGTGGTAAATTGAGGAAGGCGCAAGAAGAGTGTCAACGAGTGAATTTACGAACGTCTTTGATGAGTCACTCGTCGATGTACGTAAGTACTTACCTACTGTACCTACGTAAGTTTCCACTCGAACGAAGTACAGAAAGCAACTTTCCAAAAGCATATGTCTAGGCGACTAGCGATCAATGCCAGGAGCTACGAAGAAAATACAATTCTCGAGGAGCATTAAATTCTAGAGCGACAATGGATTAAATTTTGGTGGCAGGACTCGCTGGAAAAATAATCGAGGTTGAAAGGGAGATCGGCTGAAGAATATCTAAGTGAAATGAAGAAAAATAAAGAGAAAGAAAAAGGAAGAGCGAGTAAGAAAGAGGAAGAAAGAAAAGCGTCGCAACCGTTGGCGCCTGCCGTCCGAACCAAAATCTACGTTTCTCTCCTTGCGCTTTCCTTTAATTCCCATCGCACGTCAGCTAGCGCGAGAAGAGAGAAAGAAAAAAAAAGAGAGATAAAAAACTGCCAGATTAAAAGCTGCTGTTCTTTCGCGCAAGCTGCCCATCCTCCGTGAAGCGAGCTGTGGCACGTGCCACCTCTACTCTCACCCCTCGCCCGTTTTTCACCTCTCTCGAGGGAGCCTCCTGGCAGGACTCGTAAAAAACGTAAAGCTCTTTTTCTATCTCTGTCTCTCATTGTCTCTCTCTCTCTCTCTCTCTCTCTCTTTTTCTTTCTCTCTTACTATATACGCGCGATTTTTCGCGCACGCGAAATTACATACACCTCGCGCCTTCGTATCCGATTTCTCCTTAAGAAAACACGAAACAAAGAAAGAAAGGACGAAATAAATAAATAAAGAAAGAAGACAGAAAGAAAGAAGGAAAGAGGGAAAGAAAGATAGAAAGAGAATGTATACCGAGGTTTATCGTTCCTCTTACAAAACGGTCGAAAGTTTCTATCGATATATTTATCGTTGAGAGTTCGTCTGGACGCTTCGCTGGCTCGCTCGCTCGCTAACTTTTGTACTAATCGGATTAGTTAGTTCGACGGGAAGTAAGTGTTGTCCTTTGTTTCGTTTGCAGGGAACGGGCTCGTATCTCGTTACGATAAGAATCGTCAACGTTGCACTTTTGATCTGTTCGACAAGTAGACCGTGGACAATGAGGAGGAGGAATAGAGAAAATTGTATACACGTGCAGATATGTATATGAACGAGGGATACTGTGCGAGTCCGTTTACTCGTATACAGTCCCATCTCTTTTACGAGATAGGACACGGAGATAAATATAATATCATCGAAGGGTTCTCGAGCGGGACAAAGTCCAATTTCCAAAGGGATTATTTCTTTTTCTTCTTCTTTTTTTCTCTTTCTATTCTTTTTTCTCCATTTTCTATTTTATCGGACAGAGAGATAGAGATAAAAAGAGAGAGAGAAAGAGATAGAAAGAGATAAAGAGAAAGAGAGAGAGGGAGAGATGAAGTGACTTCCCTCGTTGATTTGTTAAAACGAAGAAAAGGGCTTCTCTCGTTTCCGAAGGCGTCATACGCGTAAAGCCACGGTGAAAAGAAAGTACTTTTCTCTCCCAATGGGCAGCTCTTGAAATATGTATGTATCGCATTGCGGTCGGCGGGCTTCACGATCTATGGCGACATATACGTCGACTGTAAACTAGGATTGAGAGTTCGATACCGAAGAATGGAAAGACCGGTAAGATCGGATTCGCGATTTATATTTGATCGAGTTTCCTCTCTCTCGGCAGGAATATACCTCTAGTGCGAGTTGGTCATTTCTTGTGGTCGTATGAAGACGACGATCCCATCAGCACCGTCATAGTCCCAGTTATAGCCGCTGATGTCGAGGCCGAGCCAATAATTCCAAAGCGAGATCATTCCTTGCGACGTTGACGACTCCGTCGGGAATGGACGTTCGAGATACATGAAAAGCAGGATAATCGAGGCCTCGTCCCTTCTATTTTCATCCTGTAAACTGTCATTTCTCGAACGTTCATATTCATAGTTCGGCCAATCCCGTTTTCCTTTTCACGTAAAACGTGATTCACGAGGAGTCAAAAGTCGCCTTCGCTACCGATAGATCTCAAATGACAAAAGAGGACTGTGTGGATTCATACCATTTCTTTTTTTTTTCAAATAGAATTGATCGCTTTGAAAATTCTCTTATGTTATTCCAAGTTATTTCAATAAATGATATTAACATTTCCTTACGTGCATACTTCGTTGAATGACGATAAATTAATAAATGATTAGATCGAATCGTAAAACTTTAAACGACCATCGTCTGTAATCTTTTACACGAGGATTTCCAAAAACGTCTGACACGATATATTTGCACTCGGATCTTCTGCGAGGAATGATCCTTTGAATTCTACGGAAAGATTTTGCCGAATCGCTAGGATGAAATATAAATCGTAAGCTCGGACTTACCAACGGTCTTGGATCCGTACCCGCGATATCGGTGTCGATCCTAGCTTACAGACGATGCGATACATATTGCAGTAGGAACCATTTGCTGAAAATGGAAAACAGGGGGCCTAGCAAATCTTCATTTTTGCGAGTACTTTCGTCGTATTCTTTTTCGACTCGCCGTTCTCATTATTTTCTCTTAATCGATTTTATTTTGAACAAGTGCTTCATCGAGCTTCCTTCGGTTGGAAGAAATAAAGATAATTAATATTTGTCGTGACACGTTATCATCACGATCTGTCGTTCTCAATAATGAGGAAGATGAGATCGTAGAAGTTATCTATGTGTTAAATCGCTCGTTGGCGTGTAACGTCGTCCAAGGTATTAACATTTGTAATGCAGAGAGAATTGTAATTATCGTCTAATCGATCGGACGGATATACCTATTCACGACCGATTGGCCCTGCAAACAGAAAGGGAGAAAGGCCGAACTCTCTCGGTGGAATACCGCAAAGTTCAACAACAAATTCTGTTTTGCATCCGCGGTTACTAAACCGACGTCAAACTTATCAAACGAATTTGTTATTTCAACTTTGTTCCTTTCGGCTACGTGGCAATGAGAACCGCATTAAACGTTACACCTCTCATAAAAAGAAAAATGAGAAAGAGCTAATACGTATCCCTCGCTGGGAAAAAAATTCTATAGCGATTTAATCATCCATTTCTAGATTCGAAAAGACTAGTGCGAATCGAAAAGCAGGGAATATTTGAGCTGCTCTAGGTTAAACCGAAAAGTCGAGCAAGAGCGATAGACCACGTAAGATATATACTCGATCGATCGATCTTATCGAAAAACCACACGGATGAATCCATCCACGTACTTATCAACGTATATATATATATATATATATATATATATATATATATATATATATACCTGTTTTCGTTATGCTCGAACGGATATCTTGATCGTTTTGCGAAGTTATTTGTTTCGAAGGAATTAGCTCGTTCGAGCTAGATCGCGAGGATAATCGCGAATACTCGAAATAGGTACAGTTTTTCGTTCGATACTTTCGTACCAAAAGAAAAACGTTTTTCGGTTCTTGCTGTTACAGAGAGAGAAAGAGAGAGAGAGAGAGAGAGAGAGAGAGAGAGAGAAAATCGATGCGTAACATTGCCGTCGGTAGCTCTGGATATTCGACGTTCTACTCTCCCCTTTATTACGTACCAACCTCCTTCGGTTCGGCGGCGAAAACGTTTTAGATCCCTGCTGACGCTTTAATACTCGTCGCTCCATGGCAATGCGTTATTACACAATTACACCTCGATGGTGGAATAATCGAGTTCCTGCGCATGAATAGAACTCGAGTCGCGAACGACTCGCGACGACGACAACAACGACGACGACGTTGACGACGTCGACGACGACGATGACGACGATGCGACGACGACGACCGAATAACCAAATTCAAAAGGTAATTGTCGCTATTCAATAGGAAAAAAATACCTCCTTCACCGAACTGAAATACTTTTTTCTTCAACTTTTTTCTCGTGCTCTCGCATTCGCATACGGCTCGTAAAGCGTATAACGACAGAACGAGGGAAAACGATCGATAAGCCAGAAAGGATCTCGCTCGCATATCGTCCACTAAACCATGAATGACAGTGATCGCATTGAAAAGAGAAAGAAAGAGAGATACAGAAAGAGAAGAGGAAGAAAAGAAGGAGAAGAAAAGAGGAATAGAAAAAAAAGAAATCTATCCTACTCAAGGACCATAGATTGGATTAGAGAGCACTCAAGTGATAGGAAAATTATACTAAAACTAAAATGTGTTACCGTAACCGTAGGATAAAATTAACTAAATGATTTATATTTTTTACTGTGTTACATTGGATTTTAATTTAAAAATGTACCGGTACAAAAAGCTATTATGCAAAGTACTTCCATTCCCAACATTTATATATAAAAAAAAACCTTTAATTAACTTTTAATGTCAATTTTTTGTTAATAACCGATCTAGCACTTTTATGACTATTTTAAAATGCATTTAGCCAGATGAAATATCTCGGACATATGAAATTAAAAGTTCATCATTTTACGAGATAAAATTTCGTCTTTTGATATTTTACTGCGACGAATACTTACAAAATCGTTATCAAATCTTAAGAAAATTATTATTGATGGATACTTACAAAACTGTTTTAATTTTAATGTTTTTTTATTAATAATCGATCTAACACTTTTACGACTACTTTAAAACGCATTTAGCTGATGCACTTTGATAAAATGCAGATGAAATTCTTCGGATATACAAAATCAAAAGTTTAATATTTTTTTGAAATAAAATTTCGTCTTTTGACACTTTCCTATGATGCATACTTACAAAATTATTTTAATTCTCATTTTTTATTAAAAATCGATCTAGTATTTTTATAACTCTTTCAAAATGCATTTAGTCAGATGAAACTCTTCGGATATATAAAGTCAAGGAGTTAATATTTCATGAAATAAAACTTCATCTTTTGACATTTTACAATGACGCATGTTTACAAAATTATTATCTACTGCGACCCTAGGATATTGATACAGTTATACGGATGTAAAATAATTTAATAGAGAGAAAGAGAAAGAGAGACAGACAAACAGACAGACAGAAAATAGTATCTTACGAAGAAAAAAAGATAGAAACTAAGTCGTATATCGTTTGTAAATAATAGCATGACCATAGGGTGTATATTCGTAACGCTGTACATACATATTAAGGGTCGTCGAAGAAATTGCAGTCGACATTTTCGCGCAGCTTGCCGTCTGCCGCGAAATCAAGGAACTCTTTCATCATTGTCGTATAGCATGCGAAGTTAACGGTGACGCTTTAATATCACGTCGCTCGGCCGCGATGCTTTATTACACAATTACGCAGCGTTGACGGAATAATCAAATGGAGAAGAGGTTATAAGAGAAGGGAGTGTTCTTATTCGGTGAAGAGGGAATATAGAAGGAGGAGAGAAAAAAGAGCAAAATGGAAGAGGAAAAATGGAAGGAAGGAAAACGGATACGAAAGGAGCGGAGATAAAAATGTAAGAAAGTAAGTGAAACGGCTTGAGGAGGATATGGTGGGGGGTTAGAGGTTATCCAGCAGAACGAAGAGAGAACCCCTGAGTCTGAGATAATGCTAGCTGAAAAATAATTGCGGCTACCCCGACGAATCGCCGATGAGACTCCCAGTAATTTGAATATATTCTAATGAAACGATCTTCCGTTCTCGCTCGCTCTCTCGCTTGTTCGTTCGCTTCTTCTCTACTTTCCCTTCTTTTCTCCCTTTTTCTTTGACCTTCTTTAAGAAAAGTAGAGAAACGGGAGACGAAAGTTAGAGAGAAAAAAGAGGGAGAAAACTCGCTAAAAAATGATAATTATAAAATTGCCCATGAAAAACGCCGAAGAGAGGAAAATATTATTACTAAATCGGAACGTTTAGCAGGAGGGAGACAGATAGAGAGAGAGAGATAGAGAGATATCTATGTAGATATGCTCTCCTGTCCCTTCGGAAAGAAAAGCATAGGAGTAAACGTTAAGAAGATTCGCCGAGGGAAAAAACCGCTATCAATTATACGAATCGGCCAGCTCGAAAAGCAACGGTGCATAGAGCAACGCGTTTGTCCGTCTCTTTCATCGCTGACGAGAACGGCCGCTCTCGTTTACCGTGATGCGCGTACTTTTAGCGTGCGAAGCCACAGAGAGAAAGGGGAGAGAGAAAGAGAGAGAGAGAAAGAGAATGAAGGAGAGAAAGGGAAGGAGAATAAACGTACCGAATAACTGACAAACGAGAGGAAAGGGAGAAAACAGAGACGAAAGGGAGACAAAGTGAATGCTCGAACGAAGAGCGCAGGTCCACTCTAGCACTGTGAGCAATATTTGCTATACCGAATCGGACCGTGCTTTTTTTTCTGGACGATCCATCGTAACTCTCTCGTTGACTATGCTATAGTGTTTTGCTTCGAAAAGGATAGATGATAAGAGATAACAAAACCGAAAGGAATTTATAAAGAATCTATCTCGTGCCCGTAGGATTAATCGAAAATGACTCTGATACTCGTAGTTAACTCGAATTCTTTTATAAGTATGAAAGTACTGTATTTTAATAGAGTTCCTTTGGTAACTTGGTCACCTTCACCGATACCACCTTCCCATCAGCCCTCTTCGGTAACGTTTCACGGTATACACTCACGAGCACGTATATATCCGTGGATACTTTTCGAAGGCGAACAAGCCGATTAGCATAGAGATGGAGTCGTGGCTGTTTATGCAAATGTGTCACGATACACGAGAACGGTGGTAGCGGACGTCGCCTGGCGTCGCCTTCGTTTCGTATCCCACCACCACCACCACCACCACCACTACTTCGACGGACTTTGAATCGCACAGTTTCCGCGACCCTACGAAAGAAAACCGAGGCTTACGTCGATTATTTTTATGGAGATGCCGTCGAAGCCCTCCTACCAACTGCACTGCTATAAAATTGCTCTACGATCCTTCTCCAGATTTCTCTCTCTCTCTCTCTCTCTCTCTCTCTCTCTCTCTCTCTCTCTCTCTTTCGCTCTCCTTACTTTCTTTTCCAACGTAGCGTTTCCATTTGCATATAATCCATCGCTCGCAAACAACCGACCGATCCACCTTTACTCAATCTTATTCTTTTATCGTCCATCTAACGAAAAAGACGATTATCCTTGCAACAAGACCGGTTACTATATTTATTTAACTCCGAACAACTTTCGAATAACGATTGTTCCGACGACTCTCGGTATCTTGAGAAATACGTTCTCTTACACGCACCCAACCTCGATTCGAAACTTTCAAAATGCTTTAGAGAAGTGTTAACAACCGACTACTTGGGTACAAACTTATTGTTTGAGAAAAGACATTAAGGGATAGTTAGCGACAGTCTTCATCAAGTATCACTGAAGCGTTCAAAAGAGAGAAAGAGAGAGGGAGGACGACTTTGCTTGAAAGTTATACTTCGGAAAACTCATAATGTTTGGAACTCATAATAATTAGTAAAAAATTCGTATCGTTTAAAGCAAAGACGATTATTTCATATCCCTCGATACTCGATTAAATGTATAAAGTCAAAGGGATAGAAAGTATCGTATCGCTACATGAAATACCTTTCCTGAATATATTGGTAGAAGCATATCACTCTCTCATATCGCTAAAATTGAAAAATTCTTCGAACGTATTTGGAATAGATCCTTTGAAATATCATTCGCTTCCAGATAGGATAGATACATACGTCTACACTTATCGAATGTATTAAGAATGCATCGATATAGGTACGTACTATAACGGATCCTTTGCGCAACAAGTACAAAGACGAACCATAAGACACACCTTTCTAGAAATATCGACGTTAACAAAATTTCATAAACGACCAAGCCACGAGGAAATTTCAAACTTCAAGTCGCGAACAATAACGCGAGATAAGCGAACGGACCGTTTTAATTGAACGGCTTATCGGGATTATATAAATCGCTGATAATCAATTACCATAGAGAGGCATCGTAGTACGTGCCTGTCGACCGGTCCATTCGCGAACGTAGATCGCGGCTTGTGCCAAACGACAGCAACACCATTAGCATTGGCATTAGCATTAGCATTAGCATTAACGCCGACATCGACGAGCGTTACCACCGAGAGTCGTCCTTCCCCGCTCTTGTGTTTGTCCTCTATGAACATCTACATATCTATGTGCTCGTACAGACTCAACCTGTACCCACACTCTTCCATTTACAAGTATATGTCGCTTGAAATCGGCCGTCTGTCCTTTGGATTACACGGTGATCCTTATGATTAACGGTATCACAGCTTCGAACAATTCGAGTTTTCATTCGGATCGATCGTTTTCTATTAAGAAAATATCTTTTTGCGAACTGCGATGTATCCTCTTTTTTCCTTTTATATACATACATACGTACATATATATATAAAAATAAAAAAAAAATATGTTTTCGTTTCCTAATAATGAAAAATATCGGCCATTGAAACGTTAATACGATCGAGCTTATTTCTTTCGTCAGATATTACGTTTGCGAATAGATTGATCATCGACATTAATGATCGCACGTACTTCTCTTCATTCCCTTTGTTCTCCCTGTTCCCTCTTCCTTCTGTTCTTTCCTACTAACGTATATACCTCGACAGAGGCTGTTGCATAGTTGGAAAGGATTCCACGGTCGAGCGGCAGTCTTTACTGGCAAAGGGGCTGCCTTGACAATAGACCATTCTGAAAGAGGCGATATTACCCCGCCTGTAGTAGAAGCCACTTTCGTAGGCTCACTCATTGTCGTGCCGATTGAAAACTCATCGTCGACGATCAACCGTACCACGCGGACTAATCAGGGCCACGTTCATTATTTGCGAGCCGTTCGGTGCACACGTCTTTACGTTCGTACAAATGAAAAAGGTAGCTCGTCTACATCTATGTCAAATTTGACGTCGACGCTGACGCCAACGAGACTATGAAATGCTCTCGTTTGTTCGCGCTCGATGCGCCCAACGTAGGTAGACAGATAGGTAGATAAAGGTATAGGTATAGATACTACTAATACACACATTCGTTTTTTATCATTTCATACGAAGAAAAGATTTACCTTCTCCGAATGATATACGAGAACAAAAACTACATGGCATTAATTAATAACGATGTTATACGACAATCCTATTCCATTTCTCCTGTCGTTTAAATCGATAGTTTTCAATCTGTTCCCTTAAATAATTGATTTCGATTGCAATTTCAATTAAAGCGAGTCTTTTGAGCGCCGTTCCTACCTCTCTCTCTCTCTCTCTCTCTCTCTCTCTTCCCTTCTCTTCCCTTGGTTCTCCAACGGTCACCGTTTGGCTTTTACAAATACGCTTCGATTTACCACTATTTATCTTATAACGTTCGCGTACGCCGGCGGTTTACTCGCTGGAAACGAGTGAATCAGATCGCTTGAAAAGGGAAGAGAGACAGAGGGAGAGAGGGACAGAGAAAAAAATGTTTTGTGATCTCTTTTGATCTGTATGTTTGTTACATTTTCGAGAAGCGATTTAAATTTAGTGATCTTTAATTTTCAGAGTTGCAAACGCTAGGAACAACACGGCGAATATATGTAGAAATTTCCACGTGAAAGGTTCAAACCACCTTGCGCCGACTCGACGGCCACATTCTAGGCGCATCAAGCTGCGCGCATTGTTTTGCAATATTTCGCGCGGTAATTGGTCTGGAAATTGCTATTTCCTGAAATTACAATGTCCTCGAGGCTGGCTCTATTCAGAGGACTTAATGGTACTTCGTTTCTCTGTTTTATCCAGCAAATGTAGCCAGTCAGCCGATTAACTCGTCCTTGTAAATCTTCGCTCTTATTCTTTACCCTACTATTAATAAGCCGCTTGAAGCTTTCGAATGTGCATTCTTCCGTATAAAAATATGAAAACGATTTGCGTTGTCTTAAAAAAATAACAGCAAACGATTCGAGCCCAACGACATTTTTTTCGTAAACGAATGTACCCGTGCATGATCCTTCGTTACGATAACGTCGTCGTCGTCATCGTCGTTGTTGTCGCATCGACGATTTTTCGTTTCTTTTTTTTTGTATATCAATTCTCTATAGGTATCTATGGCACTAAGGGGATATAGGAGGGCGGGGAGAGTAACAAATATATGTATATATGTATATATATATATATATATATATATATACACATATACATATATATATATGTACATATACCTATATATATAAAAAAATAATATACAAGAGAGTACGCGCGTTGCATTTATACTCGAAGGCGACCAAGCTTTTGTCCTTCCTCTCCTTTGTTAAGCTTTCCCGCTATTTTCAGGCATCGTACAACGCGAACCTCCTGTTTTTGTCTTTCTTTTCAATATTTTTTTTTCTCCTCCACCATTTTGTTCTTGTTTCTTTTATTTTTGATCTTTTTTTCTTTTTCGATTTTTTGATTCTTTTTTCTTTTCTTCTTTTTCGTTGCCACTCTTTCTTTTTTTTCCTTTTTTTTTTGTTTTTCTCTTTTTCCTTTTACCTAGGCAGGTCAAACTCCACACACTAACGCGAATCTCTACGTCTCATTTTCTACGACCACTCGCAAGGACGTCGCGGCGAATTCAACGCGTACTACGTACCATCGGGAATCGACATCGACGAGCGAAATCGAGGCGAGCCAGATGAAAATGGACGATAAATTTCATACGAATGTCGTCCGGCGCTGCGCGGCGGAGTTGTAAAACGGTGATTTATTTACAATGCGAGCTAATTGATTTACTATCGCGGCCGTACGGTGGGTGGACGTGTTTTTCAGTCGCACCGTGTTCTATCCCTTTAACTTGAAATCATTGTTTCGTCCTCTTTCTCTCTCTCTCTTTCATTTTCTCTTCCTTTCTCTTTGCCTTTTTATTCGCGACTTAGCGATCATTTTTATTATTATCACGAGACTCGAAGAAACGATAACGGTAATTATATTCGCACGCAAGGGAACAACTCGGTCTTTCTTTTCTTTTTGCTTCCTTTCTTTCTTTCTTCGTGTCGACTCAATTCTGAGAAACCGTATTGGTAATGGAACTGAAGCACTGCACGAAAGTTTATCGAGTAATTAGAAAGCGTTTCCGCAGTCGGAACAATTTGCGCGTTTCGTTGATAATGACAATACGTCGATAACACTGGCGCGGACCATACCGATTGATTTATTAAATATTATAAACGAATCATTTCTCGAAACGAGGTCTTAGGCTGAACAACGCTCAACGCATACATAATGCGGCCGCGCGATCGATACGACCCCATTTGGGCTTTTTTGTAATCAACGACACACACTATTCACCTTCGTTTCTGTGGCGAGCCACGAGTACGTTAATACATGGTACTACTTCTATATACGTATAAGTATGTGTATATATATATATATATATATATTTATGTTGAAGTAAATACAATCGCCAGAACACCTGTGAAAATACCTAACTCGTTGATGAGTTGCACGCCACACCCTTAACCCGCATTCGATAGCGTCAACGATTTTAGCGAGAGCTCTTCGAACTTCAACGATATTTGTAGTTTCTCATAATCCGACCTCGTCAAAGCAAACCTCGCGAGAACGTACTCCTTCGTAAAGAGCTCCCTAGCGAGGGAAAGAGCTTACGTTAATACCAACGTTTTCGGATCGATAACGATTTAACGACAAAATCGATATTTCACAAAGAAATATGTTCAACTACTTGATTTAATCATAAAATATCACCCGATTTCTTGATAAATTAATGAATTTCATCTAACTTTGTTTAATACATGCCGAAAAGTTTTCGATTGGTTTAATTAAGTTCAAGATCGAAGTCTTTCCATTACGGTACATCGTAGAACTATAATATATATATATATATATATATATATATATATATATATATATGCATAACTCGGATACAATTCTTCTTAACGCGTAATAAACGCGACCGAAAATCTGAGCACGCTCTCGGTGAATCGCCATTGATGGCAAGGAGCCAAGAAGTGAGTTCTAGCAACAGAAAGGGTTAAAAACTTTGTCGCGTGTTCAGAGACACGAAGTAGGTAGGTACTTGCACCGTGCTATGATGATCCTGCGAGTTTTCCAGAGAGAAAGAGAAAGATAGACAGAGAGAAATAGACAGAGCGAAAGAGAGAGAAAGAGAGAGAGAGAGAGAAAGGAAAAGAAAGAGAGGGAGCTCGGTCAGCTCTGGAAGCGAACGAGCACGATTATTAGAGTCGAAGGAGAAGAGCGTACGGATGGTCGGACGGCGATGGACGGACAGCGAAAGGGGAAAGGTGACGCGGAGGAAGGCGGAAGAAAAGGGAAGAGCAGTCAGTGTGTGGCACGACATGCACTGGGAGAGCTCGCTCGAGAATCAAAGGTCGACCACGAAATAGCGTGCGGGCTTGCTAGGTGGATAGGGGGATAGAAAGAGATAGATAGATAGATAGATAGAGGGAGAGAGAGAGAGAGAGCGCGACATACACATAGAAAGAGAGGGAGAGAAACCGCTCGCCCTCTTTTGCCCTTTGGTGTGGCACAATGGTCGGCCATTTGAAGCTTTTCGGACAGCCCTGGTAGCGTCCGGGCACTAGTTCTCCCACATATCCTCCATCCAGTAACAACCACTACTAACGCGTTATATAAGGCGTCTCTCTTTCTCTCGATATTTCTTCGCTTCGGAATCGTTTTATTCTTCCTCGCGTAGCGCATATCGCAAAGTCCATTGTCATGAAAATGGCTACGTTACTACAGACGTTCGCCTGCCAATCACCGTTGTCGAAGAGCTTACGCTTATCGACATTTTCTATCTCCCTTCTTTCATCCCGAAAAAAGGAAAGATATATCTATTTTTGAGAAAATTCGATAATGAGTATTCGGTATGAAAAAGAAAGATTGATTGTACGCTATTGAAAAGTTCTTTATAATTCATTTATTACTTCTGGAAATCAAACGTTTGTAAACATTATGTATTTTATGTATAAATGAACTGATAAATTGAATGTTCTGTCGGAAAGAAAATTATGTCGCTTTGTTGTCTCTTCTAATTAATGGAACGCGATAACACAGAAATGAAATGAAGGAATAAAAACACGAATACATACCGAGTAGGTATGCACTATGTTATACATAGAAGACTAATTGTAAGAGAACTCTGTTACGACGTATAGAGACGGACAACTCGCTTTGTCAAAGTGGAGAGAGAGAGAGAGAGAGAGAGAGAACCCATTTATTTTACGACGTTATTTCTATCGTACCATTCTTTTGCGAATTATCTAACGACTTTTATCATAAAATCGTTTGTAAAATGATGTTTGTTAGAGGTAAAGAGGCTTCTTGTGTTTCTCGAAATTGAGATCGTTCGATAGAATGTCAGGCATTCCACCGAGGAATGTATATGTGTGTGTGTGTGTGTGTACGTGTACGTGTGTGTATATATATCAAATTTGATTTTCCACGAGGATGCTTAAGTGCGGCTAGAGGATACGGTACAATGTGTGTAGAGAATTCGGGTTCCGAATTTCGCGAGAGAGAAGAGGGTAACGTACGTACATAAATCTCGGACGGTGGAGTTCTGACGACTTCTCTTACGCGTTAAACGCGCGCTTGATCCAGGCCGACGTGCTTTATGGAGCGCGGCTCCGTACCGGCGGCGAATCGGACGAAATGCGAGGCGCCATATTTCCAGCGGATGTAGAGCGATCGTGAGTTCGTATCGTAAATGAAATCACGTACTAGTCCGTTGAACACGGAAACGTAGCCCGCGTAAACGATTCCGTTGGTTCTCGCGAGTGCGCTCGCGCGAGCGGCCTCGTGCATGCGGAATCGCGTTACGGTGTTTCTACGTTAGCTCGAGAGCCATGAGAATACGAGAAATGGCAGATCGAAGAGCAAGGAGAAAGGGATAGAGAGAGAGAGAGAGAGAGAGAGAGAGAAAGAGAGAGAATCATTGGAAGGAGAATCGCGACGACTGTTGAGTAACAGATACGTTCGAACGTGGTTACATGCGCACGAACTAAAATCAATTGTAATCAAGACCGGCGTATAAATCAAATCGTTCGTGAGCCAGCCGAAAATGGGAAAGGGTGAATGTGCGCGTCTTTCCCTTCGTCTGCATCTTTTCTCTCTCTCTCTCTCTCTCTCTCTCTCTCTCTCTCTCTCTCTCTCGTTTTCTCTGCGATGATTTGTCGACAGTACGCTTTAGAAATTTCTCTGCGCATTTTAGACGAAGGAACGAATTTGAGGAGGACACTTCTCTTTCCCCTCTTTCTCTTCCTCTCCCATCACTTTTGACGCTTCGTCAGATAGGCGCTCTCGCGTTTGGCAACGACTGCAAACTTTACAAGATTTCCAAACGTCAGTTTAGCACCGAGGTGAAAGCTTTTCAAACAAAATTTAACGCGCATGCGTCCTTATCTCCCTTCGTCGTACGAGAAAGGATAAGCAAAATAATCGCTATAACGTTCTAGTCTTTTCAGTAGCCTCTGGCTGTTTCGGCGAGCGCGTTTGCCCGTACGCAACCTTTCGTACCGGCCACCTGTTTAAGTTTCATCATCGCTTTGAAACCCGATAATGCGCTTTTCATCGTGAAAGTTTGCGACCGCGATGGCGGAAAGCGCGAGCAAGCGGAAAATGAGCGCGACGAAGCTCGGATTTCGAGTTCGTAGGTCAACAACAACGAACGAGCTTACCGATGGTTATTGGCCTTCGACAAAATATTTCCCTCGCCGTTATTCCTCTCTTTGTTCATCGGCTCTTCGAGCCTTCAAACGCTATAAATTTTTCCATCGAGTTCAAGTTTTATTCGATAAACGATTAATTAAATAATAATTCGTTTTGCGTAACTGCGAATCGAGCAGCGTATTCGATTGGCCGCATGTACCATTAAAATCAACTATCTCTTCTATTCTCATGCAATTCTTATCGTAATTTAAATTACACGATTCTATTCGTGATATAAAAATGTTTGAACTTTTTTTATACGGACGATACAAGTCCGTAAGAACGTGTAACAAAAGAGACAATTTTCGTCGTAACTTATAAATATATTACATGGAACTACGACGTATAAAGAGATAGAAAAAGAAAGAAAAAGAGAGAAAGATAAAGAGAGAGAGAGAGAGAGAAATTTAAAGAATGTTTAGCGAAAAAAAAGTGTCGTGTCGATGAAGAGGCGCAAAGCGTATTGTAAACCTGACGGAGCAGCTGACGTTGAGTCCTACTACTGCTGACATTGTCAGATGTCCCATACGAGACGTCCCTCGGCATGACTAAAGGATACAAACTCGCACACGTACGCAAGATTTCCTTCTTACGAGTATCACCGAACACTCTCTCCATTTTCCATTCCCCGAATTTGATCGATCTAGATAAGGAAAATTTGAAAACCTGAAAAAAGAGAGAAAAAAAGAAACAGAGAAAGAGAGAGAGAGAGAGAGAGAGAGAGAGAGAGAGAGAGAAAGTGAAGAATAAAGAGAAAGAGAGAGAGAGAGACAGAGACAGGACGATACACATTTTCCTTTATATCTTCCGCCAACATAATACCTTAACCGTTTTGTCGCGCGACATTGTGACACAGGAAGGAGGTCGGATTAAGCGCTCGAATTACGCGCCACGGGTCGGACTTTGTCCTCCTTTCTCTCGGAGGTCTTATCCTCCGTGCGATCTTGGCGGCTCGCAGCGCCTCCAACGTCGTACTTCTTAGCTCGTAAAACCGTAAAACCGAGCCGGCTTATAAGCGTAAGCGGCTCTAATCCAACGAGCCGCTCGTAATTTAAAGTCGTTTAATATGCAGCCACGAATCTATTCCGCCCATTTACCATCGCCATACCATGCTTTTTGCAACGGAGTTTCTAGCGAGTACACACGCTCCCTTTTACTTTATATATTATTAAAGCTATCACACACAAGATGTATCATATCGATTCCCGTAATTATATTTGATAAACTTTTGTAATTACAAATGGAAACTAAACTGACTTAGAGTGTAGAAAAAAGAGGGATTGATGATAATAAAGTTAAGAGGTGGATGAAAGGATGTCTAAAGTATTATGCCATAGATGAAGTTACATCTTCTCACCGACTCCCGCATGGTTCGGCCAAAAGAAAAATTGTCTTCGATATTCTTCCTCGAAATGTATCCTCGAGCCGTCAAAAGTCCTCGTAGTTTCGCAAGAGTTTAACGACAGTTTAAAAGTTGATCGACGTACCCCCTTCGACCGACTCAAAGGGACGGACGATCAGGGCTAGACGAAAGCAAACTCGAATCGCACCTCGTTCCTGTCCGTTTCAATTCAGGAGATTCCCTTTTCGCCATTTGTTAGTGTCAAAAAAAATAAATAAATCGAAAGGTTGCGTGTTTCAATATGTACCGTTTCCTCTCTATCGAATCTATCGAGTACTAGTGGATCCTTCGCGAAACAGTGAAATATTACTTTTGGCTTCGCCCACCGACGGAAGAGTGTATAGTTTTAAAAAAGAACAAAAAGAACGGAAAGAACAAAAGAAAAACAAAGAAAGAAGAACGACAAAAAAAATAAAAGAGAGAGAGAGAGAGAAAGAGAACAAAGAAAAAATAACGAAAAATAACGAGTACGAATTGTAAACGGAAGAATGCTCGAAATCACGATATCCGAATATTGCGATAGAATAAAGAGATCGCTACGATATTTCCTGGCATTTTCATCAGAAAGCGATCGAGTAAATGTTTAAACGTAACGATCGTATAAAAATACGAGCGTGGATACGTCGTGATTCGATCAGCAGCCGATCACTGGAGATATCCTTTCAAAAATTTCATCGAACCCCATAAAAGCTTATAAAAGAAGTATGGATACGAAAGAAATAGTCATATGCGGTTTCTTTTACGAGCCAACAAAACGTACGAGACGTTTCTAGATGTCGTCATTTTGATCTCGATCGTTCACGGGTCTCGTATTTAATACTCGGCAATCGGTTTAATTACGTACGACGTATTCGAACAACAATGACGCTCCCGATTATGGGAATCGCGCAATTCGGATTCGTCGATTACTTAGGCAAACTTCCAATGCGCCGGAAGGCGTTCGTTTATGTTTACGGTTATGCTGGTACGTACCTAGGTATATCAGCTAGCGAATAGAGACGATTATGAAAATAATGTACGCCAGAGGCAACGCTAAAGATCCTAGAGAGCAAAAGGTAACGCGTAGTAATTGCTTACCACAAAGCTTTCGATCGTTCCTTCGCCTTCTCTCTCTTGTACCGAACGCTCCGGCTCCTCTCGATATCTGACAAACGAAAGGTTAATAACGTTTCATGCAATACGATTAATCTAGCACAGTTTCCGATTGGTCGTTCAGCTTCATAGGTATAAGTATATATAATACATACCATCAATGCGCGTATCAAGATATCATAGTACATACGTGGTTAAAATATCGTGATAAAGACAAAGCGACATATAGTTAAATGGATTTATGTTATATATTATGTAGATATACTATATGTATGTATACATACATATATTTTATGTAGCAACCATGGAACGTTAAAGTAGCGATATGTCGGTTACGGGACGTGTTACGTTGAGCAGGTTCCAACGATCGATTTGTTGACTGTCTAAAGAGGATCGTTGCATCTATTACGTTATATGTAGCGTTAGTGAGTAAACCGTATGCGGTATAGAGACTGCGGATATCCCTACGAACGATACGAACATGAACATACAGAAAGAGAGAGAGAGAGAGAGAGAGAGAGAGAGAGAGAGAGAGAGAGAGAGAGAGAGAGAGAGAATATATACGTGAGAAATAGAGAAAAGATAGAAAGAGAATGAAGGGTAGGAACGTGGAGAATGGGGAAGAGAAAGAGATAGAGAGACAGAGAGAGAGAGAGAGAGAGAGAGAGAGAGAGAAGAGAGGCCGCGCACCCATGGTGCATGGAAATGAAAGGTCAATAGTCACACATCTAAACATCGATCAACTAAAACTAGCGATACGAACGTTCGAGAAGATACGATGAATCACACATTGCGCATTGAAAAGTGGATCTTAATCGGTCCTGCACATATGTAGATATACATATCGTACGTATAGGTGCGTTCATTGCACCGTCCGTACGTATGTATAGATACATATACAATAATTGTGTGTGCTCTCGGGCTACGGGGTTAATGTAACGATTAAGGATGGTAATTGATTATTAGTATGACCGAGCATCGATCGAGGTATCGAGAAGAAAGGGAAGAAAAAGAAACGATGTAGTGTGATAAAAAGAGACGATTATCAAGTAAAAGCGATAATTATCTTTTATGCGTGAAGAGAAGAGCGAAGGGATAGGATTAGGGCATAGAGAAAAAAATCTACAGACTAATCCTAATTGCAAACCAAACAAACGAACCAACCTCCTCGGTAAGGCCTAGTCGAAAATGTTCGCGTGACCCCTGTAACAAAAACATATATAAATCATAAAAAATCATAGACAAAAACAAAAAAGAAATAACTACGTGTGACTTTCTTTTCTTTCTTTTTTTTTTCTTTTTTCTTTTCGTAGTTTGTTTGTCTGTTATCTTTTCTTTTCTTTTTTTTTCTTTTCTTTTGTTTCGCTTGAAAAAGAACTGACAATTCGTAATTGAAAGCGCTAATTGTAAGAGTGAGAGAGCAAGTAGAGATAGAAAGAGAATACGTTGATAGGCGGAAGGATGTCGATGACAACTCAATGTACTAAAACGCGGTATCTACCCATGTATATAAAACATGTTGGTATATTTAATATGGTGTTGGTATATCTTCAGAAGTGTCAAACTCGAGCACTCGCGCGCTCGTTAAACGATAAAAAGACAAAACAAATATATAGTAAAATTTGCCTTAGCTCGTAAAACGGCGTGTCGCTCACACGGAAAAGGCGGGAGGCAGGAAACGAGACGACATTGATACGATATACATACATACTCCTCGCTGTTCAAGCTCCTGCATCGACGCAAAATCGATTAAAACCGAAAGCTCGTGTATCGTTCGTTTGACACTCCTGCAGCCGTACTCGGCTATATATTTTTTCAATGGCCATTGTCGGGCGAGCGAAAGGGGTTGACGGCTAGTGGAAGGGATAGTGGGGGAGGATCGGTCAGAAAGAGAAAAAGAGATAGAGAAACAGGGACACAGAGAGAGAGAGAGAGAGAGAGCGACAGAGAAAGAGAGAGACAGAGAAAGAAAGAGAGAGAGAGAAAGAGGAAGTGGAGGAGGAACGGGAGTGAAGCCGGTTGGCGGGCGCGAAATAATGTTTGCACCGCAAACCCACCGGTTCCCGCGATTAGCCGCTATCGAAAGCGCGATTCGTACGACGAATGACTACGTTTTCGAACCAGTTCGAAAATCTCGAACGTAACGTGCCAATTCAAAATTCAAGCTCGTTTCTTTAAATTACGTGTTACGAATCGTACGATCTCAACCTTCTCGTTATCGGGTTAACGCTTGAAAACATCTCAAATGCCTTGTTCTTTTAATACTCGCGTATGTACATACATATATACGTATGTATTAAAATTAATAAATACGTGCGTTTAATAATGTATCTTACGATCTCTTGCGAACATCCGTTGGTCTCATAATACGCACTTTACGCGCGTATTCGAATCTAATCACGAGTAGGTACTTTGTGCAATTTGCAGTGTAATTCGAAGCATGCAAATGTAGTAAACGTTACTGGAAAAGCGAGTGGGCTACTACTACCTCCTCGCAATATAACCCGATATATATATATATATATGTATATATCGTAATTACCTTGACTTTGTCTTTGATTCCGATGGAGTTTCGTAAAATAATTATAGAAGGGAGGAAGAGAACGAAAAAAAATATATATGCGAATATGCTCGTTTCTATATAGAAAATTATCAAAAGATCAACGTTCGGGAACACGATTTTTCTTCCATTTTCTTTTTCTCTTTTGCGCAAAACAGAATGTAGCATGATAATTTAATAATTTAAAGCCCGTTCGCGATAAGGAACGAAGCTGATAACGAAGCGACGAATAGCTTTTACCATATTCGTGTTACTCACATTCGTTACGTTTTCGTTGTGCACGTAGAAGATTAAGTTTCTCCATCCGTTCGGCGAAGCGCTTTGTTCCTCTCGGCATTACGGTACTTCATACGCAGGAGAATATTACTATCGTTACGAGTACGGTCTATGGTAGAGGGAGAAAGAGAGAGAGAGAGAGAGAGAGAGAAAGAGAGATAGAAAGATAGAGAGAGAGCTCGTACAAACTGAAATCGATAGATAATTCTGTGTTGCGGCAAAGCCACCGTTCTGAGATAACGAAAAAGAGAGAATCAAACGTACTTTTTTTATTACCAACCTCTTTCACATGTGTAAAATACGTGTACATATGTGTATATATATATTTTTTTTTATCAAAATGCGTGAGTACGCAGCCTACCATTGCTGGCACATACTCTCCTATTGGACTTTTAATTCTCGCTCATTTATGAAGTTTCTGACAAAAAAAGGAAGTAGAAAAACGGGAAAAAGATTCAACGCGCGGATTCATATATCTTTCTCTCATATATAGTACTTAATATCTACGATACGCATATACATACAATGATAATACTCGTACTCATTATACTTGCATCCCTATATCATTTCTTTCTTTTACTCGTCAACAAACCGTTCATTTTTCATCCCGTTCGGTAATGAGAAGACGATCTAATTATAAAACGAGCGTATGAGAAAATCGAAACGGAGAGGTAAGAAACGAGATGTAATAACGTTCCACGTCGTAGACAGAGAACTTCTTATCGGGATCGAGACTCGTATGAGCAAAATCCAGGGATGAGAGAGTTGCAGGTTGGTAACACGTGGGCTTAAGGAAGACAGAGATAGAGAGAGAGAGAGAGAGAGAGAGAGAGAGAGAGAGAGAGAGAGAGAGAGAGAGAGAGAGAGAGAGAGAAAATCTTGGTTAACATCTACATTCGGAAAGGATCGACTATGCGAAGCTGCGGCTACAGAAATCTCGGACTACAGAGAGCTCGAACCGCTTCGAACGTGGCAAGAACTCGAGACATTGAGATGGCGTAGAAACGCTACGAGAAAAAGCGAGTAGACGAAACTCCGTAACAGTGTCATCTGCGACCTCCGACGGCCGCTAGAAATCTAGAGTTTCCTTCAGCGAAGTAAGCAAACGGGGAAGGGGGAGAGAGAAAGAGAAAGAGAGAGAGAGAGAGAGAGAGAGAGAGAGAGATGAGGAAGGAAAAGGCGGTAATGGCGTTGATGGTACAAATTGCTGTTAACATCCCACGGTAGGACGGACGATGCGACTCGTATGGGACAACCGGATCGAGAGGGAAAAGAAGTTAGAGAAACGAAAGAAAAAAAAACAGAAAGGGGAAAAGAAGAGGAAAAGGAAGAAGAAAAAGAAAAAGAAAAAGAAAAAGAAATAGAAAAGGGCAGGGATGTCTCATAACACTTGGGAACAGGTGGCGTTTCACCGTCTTATTGCTTTGCCTAGCGGCTGAGAAAAGTCCCGATTTTCTCCGGGCAAATTGAAAAAAGGAAGAGAGAAATCGGACGTTAGGTAAGGCGCGAAACGAAACCATGCGCGAAACGGATGAAAGAATCTCGGACGATTACCCCAAGATTTTTCCTTCGCTCTTCTACCTTTCTTTTCCAATTTTCTTCCCAAATCTCGAACGATCCTTTTCTAAAGGATATAAAACTTACTGGGATTAACTGGGCACGAATGTTTTAAGATCGTGTTCAAAGTCAATTGCAAAGCAACGAATTATTCCTTTTTATCGATCACGTTCTATTCATTCGTGATAACTTGTAAGGATCGATATGTTTAGATATATCTATCTACAGAGTAATCGAATTCTCTGACAAGAGAGACAGAGAGAGAGAGAGAGAGAAAGAGAGAGAGAAACAAAGAAAATAATGACTGCAGTATAACCCACCAAATAGCATACAATAAATTCTATATCCCTTGATTACTCGACAAACTCGTTAAACTCGTTAACAGCCGATTTCAAAGCAATAACGTGATATGAAACCAATGCGCCCGTACCGTTAGCGCAGGACTAATACGTTTCGCGAAGATGGTTACTCGTTGTAAACTCGAAGTGTAACTCATCGAAGGTGTTTCATGATTATCGTACATCTGCGTTTTAAACGGGATACGACAGAGAAATTACAATATGCTCACATTATCCTACAATAATGTCATGCAACGAAAATAATTTGATACTTCGTTGAAGAAGCAAATGCAAGCAAGGATGAGTTATGATTTCACTTGATTGGAAAAAACGCATTGAGAGAGGAAAAAAGAGAGGGAGAGAGAGAGAGAGAGAGAGAGAGAGAGAGAGAGAGAGAGAGAAGGAGGGAAAGAAAAAAAGAAAGAGAAAGAGACGTCGAGTAAAAATGAAGGAAATAAAAATGAATCAAGTTTATAAGAACGAGGAAGAATGTGCGTGTGACGTGTCGACAAACAAATAGATAAAGTGCATTTCCTTCAACGAGATTATTTATACGCTCGTAAAAAGTCGTATCACCATCTGGAACGGCATGCAATGTAACGCATTCGTATTAAGTTATATAAACATACGTTTCTACGTAAAAAATCAATTAACAAATCTCTACTGACAAGTCGCGATTCAAAAGCGATTCAAAAGGGAGGAACTGGAGAAAGAGAAATAGAAAATATCAGGTTGGGACTTGGTTGGTTCGTTTTGTAGAGGCGATCTGTAGAGACGAGAGTTCGAGAAGGAACTTTGGAAGCGCGATGAGCCGCTTATGGCCGCGTTCGCCACCACTTCCGGTAAGGTTAAGCACACTGGAGTCTCTTTGGCTCTTCCCACTCTCTTTGCCTTCCGTCTTTCTCCTTCCTCTTGCTTCCCTCTTCTTCCTTTTCCTCCTTTTACACCTACCAACTCACTCTATCCAGCATTCGAAACTGTTTTAACCTCGCGGCTTTAATCCTGCACCGGCATCTCCTGCTATCATTTTATTTCGATTCACTGTACACTCCTCTCGTACGTCGAGTGGCAAAGTTTTTCGATTTAGCTCGAGCGAAACGATATATAGACGCTCTGCTACCAACGTATGTACTATGTACGTGTGTGTGTATATATATGTACCCATAAGAATGTCAGAAAGCGACGGTCAAATAGAAATCTGTGCTGTAAGAGAACGAACTAAAGGTATCGTAAATTTTCTCTAAATGATAAAAACAAAGAAAATAAAAAACCCTTCTTTCCGACAAATTGATCGAAATGTATAAAAAAAAAAGAAAAAAAAAAAAAACTAATGTACTACCCGTTCCATAATGTTCTCGTCAAGAGCCGACATGCCAGAACTGTCGTACCTCCTACATACGTGGAACGAAAACGAACTCGTTGTTATGGTATACGACCGAGAATATTATATATATATATATACATACATACATATTCTTTTTTTATGTTTTCTATCGCGACACTCAAAATAAATGGACTCGTACAGCGTTCTCCTTTTTCCTTTTTTTTTTCGTTTCATCCAAAGTTCATCTCACGCGCCAAATATTTTTTTGAACCAACACGAATGTTCGAGAACGAGAATCACGGAGAGTCATACGCCGTAGAAAAATGATAAAAAAGAAATTATTTTATTTGATAATTGGTACAAATCGTATAAGCATTGATTAAATTGCTCGCAAACGTAACAACATTCCTATGTATTTCTCGTTTAAACGATAATAATTTTTCCCTATCCTTTCTCTTCTTTTTTTTTTTTTTTTTTTTTTTTTACATTTTTACACATTTTCCGTGCATAACTTTAATTAATTATCGACAAAATATCAAGCCCGCGAGCTGTTGGCCAAGTTCCATCAAACTCAGTAATTTCGAGGTTAAAGTGTTTTCTAAAATCGAGCAAACGTAGCTTTAAAACGAATCCTCGCTAATTCAACGATATTGAAGTACTCACTGGGGACCGAATAGTTCTCTTGAAGCAATAAACACGAAAGTAATATGACTCTCTTTCAAAAGCTATTGTCAATTAAGTTCGACGGACACTTCAAGGGAACGACGTAGTCGAAGTAGAATTCATAGAAAGAAGAAAAGAATTGATACAAATTCGACTGTGATAGTAACCACTCGTAAAATCTCTCGAGAACTTTCTTTAAAGGGTAAAACGAAATAGGTAAAGCAAATAGAATAAACCGATCTCATTGTTATTGGCTTTATTATCGATGACTCTTAATGGTCGTTCGTAAGTACGTGCGTTATTACTCAGAAAATGGCGGAAATAGTATCGACTGAGTTGCGACAGAGCATAGTAGTCGATGTGATCGAGCGAAATAGAAGAGAACGAGACTAAAATGCGTACTACGACCGAAATAAGGTGTCGTAAAGTTTACGACCCGTTCTACGCCATCGCCCCGACCTTTTCTTCCTTTCTTTTATCGTCGACGATTTGCCGATAATTTCACGCCAAATGTCATTCAAGAGAGCCTTGACTCCGAGAGAGATCGTGTACTTCCGTTTTCTCCGCTCGTCATCACATTCGGTGCTTCGAACGAATCGGAACATTGCCAAAAGTGATTTTACCTTTTCCGCAAACGTTTCTCTGTCCAATGAATCCGCTTGGTTGCGATCCGATCGAAAGGAACTATGCGAAGGGCTCGGTAAAACGTCGTGATCCTTTCTTCGTTCCTACGTTTACTAAATTTTAATGATTCGAACTCGCCGAGAAAATCAACGACGACGAACTGAGCTATCGAGGTTAATCGAAATTCCAATATGCTAAATTTGCTTACGACAAATATTGAGTTAAGTCTTGATAAGCATGACAACCACGGTTTCAACAAATATCCGCATCTCTCGGCCAATACATAAACACAATCATTAAAATCCAGAGTTACTGAAACGCAAATTTTCCAAATAGCAATACCTATCGATTTCCGATACCGTAGCGTTAAGATCGGATTATCCGTAAACAGCTAATTATTAATTAAATAGAACATTGTAGCGTGGACATACACGGAAATACGGAAAACTGTGGACAATGTATCATCGCAAAAAAAGATTACGCGTGACGCGTTATGATTTGAATCGTACAGTCGTTCGAAGAAAAAAAAAAAAAGAGAAAAAAAGATCTCTTTACGTATACAAAATCAACGTTTATTAACGTTCTTCGCGGAACATAATTCCATCGCGTTTACAACTATACTAATGCTTCTATATTTCTATATAGTAAATATGTATGTACGTACATACATATTTTCCCGTTGGCCTGCTTGGAGGGTTGAGCCAATAAAGTCGGTCTTTCTCGTTGTCCTCGACCTCGTTTTCTCGATGTTGTGTGCACTGACAAAGTGCAGCAATGTCGACGGCCGGCATCACCCGACGAGGGTGAACTATGACGACAACGACAACGACGATGACGATGACGATGACGATGACAATGAAGACGAGGAAAGCGACGTTCGCAGTTTCTGCCTATCTCTATCTCTCTCCCTCTCTCTCTCCCTCATTCTCTCTCTCTCTCTCTCTCTCTCTCTCTCTCTCTCTCTCTCTCTCTCACATACACTCATTCACTCGCTCGCTTTCCCTTGTTCGAAATAATTAAGGCCGATCGCCTCCAAAGCGTCTCTTAACTTCTAACCTGTTCAACCATCGGCCATAAGCCACCAGCACCTAGCGTCTACGATTAATCTTAATTTTCGTTTGGCCATAATCTTTAATTAAATCGCCATTGATCCGAGATTGACAGGACCCGGCAATAACGAAGTTGCACCTCCCAAAGGATAGGTAGACGTCGATGAGCGAACAACGAAGGCTTCAGCTTTGCTTGGTCCCTCCATATTGGACCCACCTCGACCCCCGGGAGAATCAATTTTCTTGGGCTGCGGTGGGCAAACCTAATTATCAATTTACGGATATAAATAATGGCCTCTCGATGAGAGAGAGAGAGAGTTGAGGTACCTATACCGCCGACCCAAGCCACCTGCAAATTGTTTCGACCTTAATCTCGTTGAAAGGAAATCGATCTGAAAACGAGCTATGCTCGTGCCTCGCGACGAGGGATAGGAGTTCCCAGAGTTCATATACTTGACCTTTCACGACGATTATCTTAAATTAATACGTCCTCTTCTCTGAACGTTTCGAGTGTTCGCGAAGAGAATTTTAAAAGGAGTCCGAATGAAATATCGGCCCCAAAATGTATCTAATGTTTGGCCGAAATGAGAATAATTATTTAACTTAATCGCTAACCCCCACCGGAGAGGGGATAAAAAGAATACATAATCTTTACGAGAACGAGAACGAGGACGATAAAGTGTACCGTATAAAGAGGTTATTTTATGGTTATAACGGAGAAAAAGTGGAATATTTTTCTAGGCGCCTGGTCCACGCTTTGGAGCAAATATATCTGGGATATCAAGAAAGAACAAAGTGTGTATATGCACATACGTATCTACGAAGTACCATTTTGGACAAAAGGAACGCAGCTGGACAAAAATATAATAACTTCTAATGGCGTTATCGACATCTATTTACCCCGATATCGCAGAGTTAAATCATTACGAACGTTTGCAATTCTTATTACATTTTCATTCATAATAATACGAAATTGTACTCTTCGGAGATGGAAAATGTCGAATATCGATGTTAGAGATGGAATCGTTATCTACGCAAATATATGGAAATATTTAAAAGGACATTAAGGTCAACGAGCCGGTAGAATGGCGTTATGGATTACAGGATGATTAAAAGGGACAAATCGATAAACGCACGAATCCTTCTTTATTATCCGTAACTAATAACGATCGGATAGGATATCATCGATTTCAAATGAAACTATTACACATTCTTGGAAGTCGCTCATGCTAGAAACGGCATGGTATTCATATCTCTCGCTTTGATGTTCCCCGTATGTGGAAGGAATAGATCGTTAAAATAGGTGATGGAAATATTAAAAGGGAGAATCGAGATGACTGTGAATAACACATAATTTAATAGGAACTAAACGAGGTGTTGGTTATGGAACGACGCCCCGTTATTTACCGAGGCGCCAAGCGGTATAAATGCGTATCGTTTCGAAGCGAACTCTCTGCTTCTACTCCGCCCAACGGAATATAGGAACAGCTTAATTACATGACTGTGTAAGAGTCCTCAGGGCATATCGAAATCATTGTTATAATTTCTCGTTCGCCGTAGAAACCACAGCGCGTAACTCGGCGAACGCTAGGAAACGGGCCACGAGCCTCCGGCTACCTGCCCCTACATACGTACAAATACATTTGCAACAAGTATACAACTTCTCTCTCTCTCTCTCTCTCTCTCTCTCTTAGTCTCGGTTCTCACTTTCCTTTATTTTCATGATTCAAGTCTTCTCGAGTGATTACGTACGACCTTCCAAGCACCCTGTGATGAAGTATTTAACACGCCGGGAAATAGTTTACTAATGATCCAATTATCGTGGGAATCGTTTTACATCGTTTAACAATAACTGGGATGATTTTCTACGGGAAATCGTTCATTAAACATATATCCCGATACGTATCTATTTAACTTCGTTTTCTGTTAAATTGTAAATTTCTAATCAAAAAACAAATTTATTTACATAATTAAACATATATTTGAGAAGTAGCATACGCTATTAGGACTAAATTACGAAATGAAATCGATAAATCGCTACAGACGTACCTATGTATATTCAAATGATCGATCGATCTATCTATCTGATTAAATACGAATAGATAATATATGAATAAACGCTTTTTATGTTACGGAAATTAAATGTACTACGTTAAAAAAATCTATAAGACTTCGATCTTATAATTAGAGTTCGCTTTTTGTATTATTTTTAGTTTCATCTTTTTTATTTCTTTCTTCTTTTTTTTTTTTTAATAGTAGAACGGATTCAAAAAGATTAATAGGGTCATTGTACCGATATTGAATAATTCATTAACGATCTATTATTTGCAAAAAATTAACGAGCAAACGTTATGCAAATGGTTGAACGTAAATTTAGCAAAAGAGATCTCATTAACGGAATTTAGTTTGTCACTTTTCAGTGTTAATTAATACCTGCTAATAACCTCTATTTAGAAACAATAACTTTTATTTGAACTCAACTTTATTTAACTTAAATTTTATTTAATAGAAGACCTATATAGGTTGTTTTAAATCTGGATATAACTTCACCGATGGATACGACGCATTAAATTAAAAAAAAAAAAGTTCATACAAATATTCGCCAAACATGACTTCGTTTTCGAGATACGACCGAATATCTCTTTCGACAAATTTTTTGTTAAACCGAGCTCTCCATTTAACCGTTTATAAATAATGTCTGATTCATCATGTCTCGTCGTATAAACATTTTACGATATTCCGTATTGTGTAAACATTTCCTTGTAATGTTTCTAAATCAGTTGACTCATATCGTGTATTTCTCGGAAACGAAAAAGGTCGTATCGGGTACGCGTTTGTATAAACTGTTTTTCTTATTTTAGTCCAGTGGTAAAATCTAAATATTAAATATCTTAAAATATTAAATCCAGTAGTAAAAACACGCGCACGTTTTTTGAAACATATACGAGCGATATCGGTCAATAAAGAATTATATTCTCAATCGAGGAATAAATTACGATAAATAATGTATAAGGAAGATATTAAAAATCATTTGGTATTCTACGGGAACGGGATAAGAGAAATTCTTAAGGAAAATACGAAACTTTAGCGCACTAAACGATCTCTTCGTAGGCTCGAAGGAGCCCTCCAGATGACTTTGACTTCGTCTAGAGGCTAGAAGTTCACTTTGGCCACCCTGTGGAATGCATGGAATTTGATTAGGAACGCACGCTAACAAAGAGGGAGAACGATGGGTGCGGGCGCACGCCTACACAGACAGCGCATTTAATAAATATTGACTTGAGCTCTCGCGGTAGTTAAATGCTCCCCACAAAACACATACTTTAAGCAGCCTCTCTCACGTATTCCTAACTCAGTCACGATACGTGCAGTCGACGGTAGCTGGGATCTCTCACATGCTAAGCGACAGTAAGCTTTCCCTCTGTACGGCACCCTCATTTCGCTGTGTGAATAATGCACGTACCTATTGACACACGAAGTTTCCCGGGCCCTGTACCGCTTTAGGCGAAATACCAAACTTCCGAATGAATAAGAAATGTTCTCACCGAAACAGTCAAACTCTTCTATAGGCGTTAACAATTAAACGAGCTGGTTGGAGTCCTGACGATCCTTTATTTTCATTAGTCAAGCCGCAGTCCCAATGTTGTCCCTTATATATCCAACGAAACAAATATTATATTTGACACTCTGATAATACGATCCAAAGTGTAAATACTAACGATTATAGAACGATGAAAGTTACGCGAGATCTTTGGATCAGTAACGTAATTTAAATACATAAAGATCAGAGAGGGTCAGGCAAGTTCCCACGAGCGTTCTTTGACAACGTGCCTCCTCGAATATCGCCGGTCGACTGATCTGTATTTAAAGTCTTTGACCTAGGATTATCTCAAACGCTCGTCCCTACGCTGTAGTTACCAAACATCGTGTTTACATCTTCGAGTTATATATCTCCTTTAGGCGTCCTTCCTCTATTTATGTTCTCAATATTGAATCGCTTTACTATGTAATGTTATTAAAATATTGTTTGTGTATTTACTTGGCCAATGAAAATAATATTATCCTTCGAAGAGCGTACGGCCGAAAGTAAATACAAAAACGAAAAGGTAATAATACAAGAAAATAAAAATCGAACAGCGTAGCTTCGTGTCTCGCGACTCGTTCGGCGTTTTCCTTGTTCGCGGATTTACAAACTTTCAAAGCCGGAAATCTGGGACTCCTGTCACTCCACGTATATCTACATACCTGCCTACCTAGCTACGCGCGAAGTCGAATCTTCTTTTCCCGAAGAAAGCTCGTCTTTGACTGCAAACATTCGCGTTCCACATTGAAAAGCTTTCACCCGCGGATCGGATTGGTAGGCCGTTGGTATGTTTGATGTGCATACGCGTATCAGTGACGTACCTTAAGTCGTATCCGTTGTACTCGTCGTCTCGAAGAAAGACTGAAAGACGAGAGAAAGCCATCTTTGCCAAGGGAGATCGATTTGAAGAAGAAATACCGTTAGACCGACGGAAAGGTGAAGGATTTTGATGAAAAAAAAAGAAAAAAGAAAAAAACGTATCGATGATCAAAAGTAAGAGAAAAATCGGATAAACTTTCGAATTCGTATCTTTTACGAATATATTTGAAATCGTACGATTTATAGTTTAAAGCATATCGAAAAAATAGAGAAAGAAATAAGAGTAAAAGAGAAAGAGACAGACGGATAGAATGATACAAAGAGAGAGAGAGAGAGAGAGAGAGAGAGAGAAACAGACAGAGAGAGAGAGAGAGAGAGAGAGAGAAGATAGAAAATCGTGATACGCCTTCGAAGAGAAATGAAACACGCGGTAGGAGTATAAAATTCGAGCAGCATTTACGTCGTTTCAAACGCTTCGATGTTTTATAAAGAGACAGAGAGAGAGAGAGAGAGAGAGAGAGAGAGAAAGAGAGTCGGTAGTAAACTCTCGTCGAAGGTGGGAACATTTTCAAAGGCACTTCCCTCGGTCGGTTCTTCAAAATTTACCGCCTCTAGTACGGGCACCGCGTCCGGCCCGTCGCGCGTTTACGCCCCTTTTCGTTCGAGCCCGGACGCTCGTCGCGTTCCGACGTGAAACGAGCTCTTCCCGATGCGTTACGAGAGAAAGAGGGTACAAAAAAACGGGAACATGGAAAGAAAAAGAGAGAAAGAGAGAGTGAGAAAGAGAGAGAAAAGTCGGATGCCATGGAAAGAAGAACGAAAAGAAAGGAGAGAAAACGTATGACTTCTGTCCGTGACATTCGGATCCCTGCGCGCCAATAACGATATTTATGAAACGTGCTTCCTCTTTCATCGGCATTCCCATCGACATTCGCATCGGCCTTAATAAACTATCATATCTACCGAAATGAAAGTGCGAAAGAGAGAGAGAGAGAAAGAGAAAGAGTATCTTTTAAAAGAGATCGGTTCGTCACTTCGCTTTGAAAATTTCGCATCCGATGTGAAGGATACGTAGAAACGTGAACAACGTACTTACTAGGGATAGGTCTTTATATATAAATCCATATATATACGTGCATATGTACATGAAACGCATGTACACGTGTAGATATGACGTAGTAGGTATATATCGAATCGAACGGAAGTGATCGTCGGTGGATCGGCGGAACATGTAAACGAGATTGAAGTTCGGTCGTCTATTATAGTCGACGGACGACATTATGCAACGGTAGGTGTGACTGCCGCGACCAAATTATCCGAATGAAATATTAGCCGTTTAGATGTTGAGTAACGTGACGTTGCATCGACTAGCATCGTTACGTAAGATATTAAATCTTTTGATGATAGAACCTTTCCTCATAACGCTTGGGAAATTAATTCTCAGTTAACTGAGAATTTTTCAATCGTTTCGCTCTAACCAGCTTTCGCCTCGTCGGAATATATATATGTATGTATATGTATGTATGTACGTATGTATTTCTCGATCTATTTAACTCGAAACATAATTTAGGGTAGGTATTAGGAATTATGTAAAGGTTAATCACCCATTTATTGACGGATCCGTTATATCGAAAGATATCGAGGAAAGGATATATATTAGGTATTACGATTTGAAAATGATTTCAGCTGATCGTAGAGGTCCTTCTTCAATGCTGTCACGATACGGATATGCCGCGTTAATTGGCATCCCGTACGAGGCAGCTTTGCTTGCAACGCGTCTTTATCGAGCTATCGAGCATACGTAAGATAAATCGTCCGTTCGGTCTTGCCTCGAGCCAATCCCTCAACGCCGAGTTCACGCTCGATGAAAGCGACGAAAACTGAAAGCAAGATCGATGGATAAGTGTGCCGAAAGGAAGAGCGACGTTCGCATAAAGGGAAGCGACCGAAGCATGACGCTGCGAAAGAAAGCTCAAATCGGGAAATAACGGTATAATCGGTTCGACGAGTAATTGAAAAAAGAGGATACAAAAAAAGAAAAAAGAAAGAGAAGGGAAAGGGAAAGGGAAAAAAGGAAGAAAAAAGAAAGGAAGCATCGATAACTCCTATCGTTTTGATTATGAGATATGAGAAAGAACAAAAGAGAGAGAGAGAGAGAGAGAGAGAATGGAGAAAAAGAAGCGACGAACGCGACGTTGAATAATAACGAGAAACATCAGAGAACGAGCGTCCGTGAATTTGAACGTTAATTTTGCAGTTTCCATCGTTTATATAAAGAAAACGGTGGATTTATTAAGAGAGCGAGGAGAATAAAGGATTTCTTGGTGGTAGGAGGAATAATACGAGTCTTGAAATGCGTTCAACGAGCCAGGAACGAGAAACGACCCGGTCAGACTTCGAACAAAGCACTACGTATTCTAGTTGAACTGTTTACATTTGGTGCTGGTACGCGTGGCTATTTTCGAGCCCGTGCGACCGGAACGGTTAATCATTGGAACACGCTGCAAAAAGAAGTAAAACGTTTCGAGCGGCAAATATGCGATATGCGATAGCATGGTCGGCCATTGGCCAATTGCGAGGAAAAACGGAAAAACTTGAATCTTTGAATCGAGTTAGAGAACAAGCGAGTTTCGTTATAATTTTAATCGGAAAGGGATTCGATTAAAGAATAAGAAAGGTACGATACAATGAAAAAGGAAAATGCGTAACCGAGGAGAAGAGAAAATCTACGAAAAACGATTCGTAATATCATCGGCCTGAGTTCTCTCACCTCGGGGGCTTCTTTGATTCTGTCTACGTCTCTCGCAGCGTTGCTTTCGAGCTTCGGGTCAATGCGATCTAACCGAGCTGCCATCAAGGCGGATTTCTGCCTTGACTTTTATTGATGGAGGTAACGAGAAGGGATTGAAGAAGCAGGAAACCCCTAAACTCCTCTTCCTCCTGCTCCTCTTGCTCCTCCTCATCCTCTTCCTCCTTCGGAATACACTTATCTCAACGTGTTTTTCATTTAGGTTTCTCAAATCCATTCTAACCCAGTAACGGGACGTTCGTTGAGTAGATAATGATTAATAAAGACGATGAGATATAAAACGATAATTAAATATTAATTCGTATCAATTCTTTTATATATATTCACGATATTAAAAAATAAAACTACGGATTTCGCTACGAACGATATATTACCTTTTCTAAATAAGGTTGGATAAATCGACGGGCCGCGTATTGACATCTATGTCGATAACGAACGACGAACGAATCCGGCGCGAAACGATAGCACGATCTATCTTTAATAGAACATGGTCATGGTGGTTCGTTTAAAGGGCCAAATCGATGCATCGATGGGAAGAGTTTATATTCGAACACATATACATAGATATACGTGTATATTTCTTTCCTCCTCGTGTATTTTACTCTGGCAACTTCGTCGTTCTCGAGAAAATGGAGCGTACGTAGAGACAGATACATGGACACTTATACGTATGTATATACATCGTGGAAACATCAGAACGTATCGATTTCCTCGCTTTTGGGTTCCTTTGTTTCTTCTTAGCACAGGCACGATATCTCGCGGGATAGTATTCGTGTTACGAAATTCGAGGGTAGCGTAAGGGTTGTTCTTAAAATTTGTTCGTCTCGGTTGTTCCTTTACACGAGTCCCAGAGCAAAGGAGTAAAGAAAGGTAACCCTCCATGCTCCCCGAACATATTACGACTGCGTGAACGTTGGTCGAGCTGGCTAACGCGCTCGTGCGCGCATATCCGTGCACGTAGACTCGTAGATACGTGTCTGCAGGAATTTAATTAGGCGAATACTTGAGAGAGAGAGAGAGAGAGAGAGAGAGAGAGAGAGAGAGAGAGCGCTAGCTACACACGATAGATTTTGTTCCGTGCAAAACCGCGCCTCGAAAGTTGAGCACCGTGACGTGGTGTAGCCGTGCTCGTTTCAGTAGCGGAAACCACTCGACTACTTAGCGTTCTTTAATTAGCGTGGAAATACTACTTTGACTTTTCCCGAGTTCTTTTCGCGACGAATAAGAGGTACGGTGTAGAGTTGTAGACGAAAGCGCCGTCGCGCTACCACCGTCGTACACCTTCCTCACGAGAGCCTTACGTTCTTCTTTTTGTGATTGCGTTACGTGGCTCGTGGTAAACACGTAGACGCGGAGGACCGACTCGCGTTTTCCTTAGAAAATTATTCGCAACGTTGTAAAGGGTGTAAATCTTGTAGACGATTCGTGCTTATCACGTAAGTATCGCGATTGGAGAATCGTAACTTAGTTGCTTAGTTCCCATAGAGTGGATACGAACCTAACGTTGGAAGGAAGTTTAACTGATGCACTCGGCCTGCATTTGGTAGAGGCCAGAGTAATACCGAATTAGCAAATCGCAATCACGCGCACCTGAACCAAGCGACGACGAGAGATACATACATTCGAGCATCGCTTCGACGGTGGTCCCGATTGGATCAACGAACCACTCGTCGTCGACTCGATCGTTTCACCGCGAGCACAATGCTGGAGAATTCATATCCGTGGGAAGCATCGAAAGGAGAACCGCTCAAGCCACGAGCCTCAGAGAGAGAGAGAGAGAGAGAGAGAGAGAGAGAGAGAGAGAGACTCGAACCTTCCTCGTCCTGGAACACGCGTTTGCCCTCACCCTTTCACTCTCTCTCTCTCTATCTCTCTCTCTCTCTCTATCTCTCTCTCTATCTCTCTCTCTCTCTCCCTCCCCATCGTCCTGTGCATTCACATACACGCGAGCGGTCCAACAGTCCGGCTACACGAGTGAGTCTGGCATGCCTTCGTTAATTGCCTGTTCGCCAATCATAGAATCCCGTTTTGCCCATTATCCACCCGTAGTTATCTATTTACCTTTTGCGATTCGATTCGTCCTCCTTGTTATCGTACTATATTGAGTACCAGTCTCATACCGACGATCAGATTATCCTTATTATCGAATTCCACGATTCGACAAACTCGAAAGTGTTGAAGTTTAACCATAGAATCGCTCGAGATAATAAAATTCCAAGTTTTTTGTTACGACGGAAAGAAATGCCGACGATGACGTTGGATCAGCGATCATCCGGTCTCGTTACTATCGCGACCCGTCGTTAAATTATGAATGAAAATATAGCTTACGGCTGGGACACTGTCGGTGCAGCGCGCATGATCTTCGATAAAAATAAGGGTGGAAAAGGATAGGTAACAAAAGGAACGGAAAATAGTAGAGGCGGCGTTTGACGATGTTAAATATTTACGAGGCAGAGTGAATAAGGATAGAACTCATTTCGCTAGCATTTTCTCTTTTAAAAGCTGATGTTAGTGATCAAACGAAACACGATTAGAGATAAGAACAATAAAAATAAAGAAAAGAAGAACAAGAAAAAAAGGAAAGGGAAAAGAAAAAAGAAAGAACGATCGCTATCGGCGAACGTAAAGTCGAGGAACGATGATATAAAGGTACAAGTTCGATTGATAACTTTCTCTATCGCTTTACGGCTAAAGTCTCGCGGGTTGCAAAAAATTTTTGTTCGCGAAAATATTCTCCTCCCCAACTAGACTTCTCTTCTTTTCTCTTCTGCTTTTTTTTCTACCCCCTCTGTAAAAGCGTTGATAGGTATGCAGCCGCTACCACCCTTTGCCTCGAATTCAATGGAAAAGTTGAAACGCTTATTGGATCGAACCGGACCGACCGCAAGCAAGATTGGCAGAGAAAGAAAGAGAAGAAGAAAAAAGGAAAAAGAGAGAGAGAGAGAGAGAGGAGAAAAAAAGAGAGAGAAAAGAGCACCGATGAAAAAGCTATCGATCTTGGGTTTCTTATAAAATCATATAAAACGGTATAATATATTATATTATAAAGTTGCACGGGGTGTTTCGTTATACATAATTCCGAAAAGTTTTGGACTCGTGGGTACTTGACAGGAGAGAAACGTGTTCAGATTGTTGCCTCTTCCATGCCTCGAAATCGTCGATTTTCTTCGAACACGTTAGCTCTCGTTCTCTCTCTCTCTCTCGCTTGCTCGCTCTCTCTCGATGAGATCGTCCGCAGCACTAATTAGATCAAAAATTAAACTCGAGCCCGTCGATTAAAATTGTTCGCAACTCGGAAGAGGATCGTGTAAACGATCGGGTAAGAGTAGTTGGAGGAGGCCTGATTAATAGTGAAACCCGTCCCACGCACACCTTCGGCCCGGAGGCGAACGACGTCTTTTTGCGAGGGCACGACCATTCTTCTCCTCCCTGATGTTCTCTCGCAACTATTGAGTCTCGTTAATTAAAAGTTACCTAATAAACCGCGCCCCGCGTGATTTCGTACCGTTTCCCCTATGACGATCTATTGTCTGCTTTGCGCCGTTTCTTTTGTCATCTACCCCCGAAAAACATATTCGCCACCAAAACAGATCAACTTTTCAAACCAGCAAAACCTGTTACTCTCTATGATTTCCGTCGTTCACAAATTTTATGTACCGTGAAAATAACCGAAAGAAGGAAGGATATTTCGGCAACAAAAGGAAAGAAGCGAAAGAGAGAGAGAGAGAGAGAGAGAGAGAGAGGGAAAGAGAGTAAGAGAAAACAAAGTTCACGTAATTAAATACGACAATTTATCAAATATAACCTTATAATCCTAATTTAATGATAGCAAGTAGGTACGATTAATTGTAAGTATTAAGTAAATGAATATAAAATGTAAAATATATCTTGAAATAAAGTACAATATTACTGAGTATTCAGTGCTTATTCCTTGGTTCTATCGGACGCTTACATTAATGCAATTTCGAAAGACTTTAATGCAGTTATCGAAGTTATTATTGTTGGACAGAAAGTTTCAGAGAGAAATGTCTGAGAAACGCGGATGGATCTAAAAATAAGAACATTTAGACAATAGAAATCCTACTCGACAACTATTTCTCGAAAGCTCGAGGATTCGGAAGGAAAAACGAATATTAGTACATAGTACTTGCTTGTATCATTTAGGATGAATCGAACGCAAACATTTAATGTTCTTTAGGAGAAAGAAAGAGATAGAAAAGGAATTCACGTTCGTTTTAGGAACCCTAAAAAAGAAAGATTAAAAAAGAAAGATGGAAAGAGCAAGACGGAAAAAGGAAGACGGAAAGAGTAAATTGAAAGATAATACAAAGGAGGTACGGTACCTGCGGTATCCTTGGTATGAGAGAGGAACGAGGAAAGCACCAACAAAACTGACCCACGAAACCCGTGCCAAACAATTTGCAATGCTGAAACGAAAAGTTGCGGAGCGTCGTTGTCTAAGGCTTCTCGCGCGAAACCACAGAAATTTGGTGGAGTATCTGAGGGTAGCTTGAGATCGCGATTTCTACTACATATATCTCCTATCCTTTTCATTGCTCTTCTTCTTTAAATGATAATAAGCGATTAACATTGTTTCTTTTCCTTTTTCTCTTCTTTTTAATTTCGACCTTTATAATGACATCGATTTCATCGTCGAATCTATCCGATACGCGTCGTGAACAAAGATTTAAATAAATTTAATGAATGCCCGTGTTATATGATTACAGGTTAACAAATGAATATTTCGTCCTTATTAAGCTAAACGCGAACTTTCAATTAAACGTGTAGCCTCGTAATGCTTGACAGCGGAATCAACGATACCCCCATCGGTCGTTTCCATATTAATCACCGAGAAATAATAGCGAAGCGTCATTCGATCCTACGTTTTATCGTAAGCCTCTGTTAAAAGCAAAGATCGAATTTCATATTTTTACGTTAAATTGATACAGGAAAAATTGCTTAATGGGAAACAAAGCGTACTAATATTTCAATTTTTCAATTAATCTCTTTTTTTAAATTATCAATGATTCCTCTACATTATGCGGTGAGTCATATTAAATATTAAAATATCAAAGTAATTTATGTGTTCATTAAAAGAGAGATTATTAAAGAGCGAGTCGTGAAAAATTATCGTTTTCGAAAATTGATTACTGATTATGAATCTTTGAAGATGCTCTGATCTACGTTAATTAATGCGTTACGATCGAAAAACAACCTATCGTTGACGACGACATAAGGGCCAAATGAAAACCAGCTGTTACGATTAATTATCCGAATGACCTGCACATTTCTTTGTCACGTCTTATTCATGAACTGTTCTTTGAACGAATACAAAAATAATCGTAAAACTTTCGTAATTAATTATCGAAAAAGAAAAAACACAAAGTTTGAAACTTAACAATCGTGGGAGTTACATATATCGCGGGTTACGAAATTCTCTTTGCGATCTAGTACGAATTGCTCTCTCCTACTGGATGCAAAAGTTATCGGGGGCAATCGAGATAATCCCAAACGCTCTGCCCCCTCCTTCCTACCGATACGAGAGAGAAAATTCATGGTACATCGAGGCTATATCGAATCGATACAATTAACCCTCGAAACCGCAGTGGGGTCACGTGCTATGTGACGCCCAATGCACCGTAACATAATAGCGCGTTGCTCGTACGAGCGTGCAATTTTATTTCTCGAATTAAGGGACTATTTACGATGACCGTTATCTCTCTCTCTCTCTCTCTCTCTCTTTCTCTCTCTTTATCTCTTTCCTCTCTCTCTCTCTTCCTCTCTTTCTTTCTCTCTCTCTCTTTATTTCTTTATCTCTCTCTTTTTCTCTTTATCTCTTTCCGTCTCTCTTCCTCTTTACGTTACGAAACTATTTGTCTCTTTTTTAATCCTTGACATTTTGACTTGGAGTGTCACTCGACACGAAATTTCATTGTTGGGAGGATATGCAACAAGCTCGAGTGCCGGTCGACGAGCAGCTCATCGCAATTTATTAACACACAGCGGTGGACATAAACGTTTTCAAAGTACTCTCGAGGCCACTGTTTCATACGCGTATGTCTTTCTTCGTTCGAACGAAATTCAATTCGATATCATTTCTCTTTCGTTTTACACCAACGTTGTAATAATTAATGAAAATGGTTTATGAATAAGATCGTCGAGGAGAAACCATGAAGGATGTCGTTTGTCGTCTAACCGAATAAAGCCAAATAACGATGCCTCGTTCAACCTACATCCTGTGAATCTATCCAAAACTTTGCTTACGTACTTGAAAGGTTTAATAAGACTCTCTTGCCCTTAATCGTAAGCGCCCAACTGTTCAGGCAACGCCCACTCCCACTTCATCCTCTTTAGAATGACAAAGACTTTATCTTTGGAAATGCTTATCAAACGCTTATCAAACGTTCGACTTGATGCGAGATTGTTTAAAACGCAGCTGCAATTATATATATGAATATACATACATACATATTTTCATATATACATATATATATATATATATGTTTGTGTATGTGTATATATATATATACATGTTGTTGCTGAAAATACTTCTCGTGAAACATAATCGCGAGATTTGTGAATACATATTACGATTTCAATGAACGCGATTCACGTTACTCGACAATATTTCCTTTTCGTATTTCTCTTTCTCGTCAAACAATGCTTGTCGTTAGTAAAAGCAATGTCCAATTAAACGGTTACGAAATAATGATAATTATCTCGTAGCGACTGTTTGTAACTTATTTGTTTAATTAAACGAATGACGTACGGTGATATCAGATTCGATCTAACCCGTAGCTCGTAGTGTTCAATGAAAATATATACATATATTTTCTATATAGAAAAAGAAGGGTTAAAGAAATGACAAAATAAAAAAAAAAGAAACAAAAAAAGAAATAGAGTAAAAAGAATGGAAATACCTATGTGTAAAAGAGGGAAGAGAAGACCGTAAAGAGAGACACGTGCCATTGGTAAAGAAGAAAATCGCGAACCTGACACCACCGGCTGTCGTAGTCCGTATGGCGAGCGTAACATCGAATGATCCGAGCGAATCGAAGGAGACAAAGCTTCCCCCATTGCCGGAAGGGGAACTATCCCGTAATTCTCGAAAGCACGCCTGACCGATTTTATTGCGCTTGCTTACATACCACTTCGTTCCATAGCGCGTGCCATCGATCTGATTACATAAAGGAAGCATTTTACAATAGATATCTGAACAATAATATTCTATCTTAAGTCTTTTGCAAATCATGATTTTAACTCTTGTCGTCGAACTCGATCGTTTCCACACGATATTCTGTTAACTCTTTAATAAATCGCAGTCTTTGCTCTTGTCGGGAACCTCATGAAGTTTCCATTGATTCATACGAATTATTTTCAACGAAAATATCGGAAACGTTTCCGTCACAAACACCAGTCACCGGGAATAATAATCGCGACATTTGCTCTTTATTATTTCTCTTTCGTCGCCGTATTTTTCAGTCTTTTCTTCTTTTCTCTCTCTCTCTCTCTCTCTCGCTCTTTTTCTGACTCTCTCCCTCTCACTCACCCACTCACACGAAAATTCTATCGCTCGGTTGAGCATAATATTAAGTATATTTTTTGAAGTTTCGGTATATAGATATCATATCCCCCATATCTCGGCATGCAATCGAGATTTAAAGTTGAACGCGTTTATTAAAGTCCACCGTTTATTATGGACTAAAAATATTATACGGTAGACATAATAATCGATTATCGTTACATGTATATGTGTGTATATATATATATATCACTGTGCGAAGAATATCATCGATACACACATTTACTTTTTCCGTGGATTTTGTTTTTTATTTCCCTTCGGTATCTCCTTTACCACGTTGGTTTCTTTTTAATTATATTATCCTTTTTACTTTAACGTTAAGCTCAACAAATAATACGCAAATAACTGGATACAAGTAAATAGGTAACAAATGTAATAACAGTGCACATGCAAAAACAGTATTAACGATGAATAACAAACGTTCGTTAATGTATAACGAAAGATAAAGGATCCTTTCTGAGGAATAATACATCTACATATTTGTGTGTATGCTTATGAGTGTATATTATGAATTTATGCCAATGATAACAAGCAGGAGCCCAAATTGACGCGCCAAAAATGGGAAAGGTAGTGGAGATTAGGTGAGGGCGAATCGAGAGACTGAAAACGCGTTTACACGAATTTCGTTACACCAACGCATATATTGCGAAGCGTGAAAGTCATATATACCGAGGAAACGTGCCACGTATGCATGAACGTACGAAGAATAACTTACGATTCGGTCGTTTAAACCTTCGTCGAGCGGTCGTATATATATATATATATATATATATATATATATATATATTTTTTTTTATCTTTTTTCTTTTTTCCTTTCTATTTTTTTCTTCTTTCTTCTTTTCCTCTCTTTTTTTCTCTTTCCTCCTTCTTCTTTTTGCATGAAAAAGAAGGGAACTCAAAAGAGCAAAGGGACGTATTCACGATGACGCACATACGACCTAGGTATCTACATATCCGCTTTCCCAAAACCCTTTCGTTGACACGATCGTATCCAAAAGCTTATATCTCAGAAGTTGTAAAAAGCGAGCACGCACTAGAAAGCAGAGTTCTTAATAACCGTTTTTATTAATCCGGAATTCTCTCCCCCCTTTTAATCTTTAAATGAAAAGCGCATCTTCTCTTATAGTCGTTACACGATGAAAATGTGCACGGTAATATACGTCGAATAGAAAAAGTTAACGAGCTTTATTGAAAATAGAATAAACATTGAGGTGTGAATACAGGGGCGGAATTACGTTGGTAGCGCGAGGCTTACCTAATCGTTTATGCTCGCGAGAGAGGAGGAAAAACGAACGTTTGTTTTTCTCGAACGAAAATCACGGGAAAAAAAAGGGTAGAGGAATCTGTTTCGCGTGACGGGTAACCGAAGCTCCGCACGGAAAGTTCGTTAGCTTAAAAAAGCCCCAGGGCGGGGCATAACTTCGGTAAAATAATATTGTTGTTTTTAGGACGCTCCGAGTACCGTCATGATTAATGGACATGGCACGACAATGCTCTTTCTCGCGGATACGAGAAAAGCCATGTATTTGAATTTCGACGCGCGTTCTATCGGGAGAAAAATACGGAACGACATAATCGTCGAAAACGTACCGCGATTCTGTTAAAATAAATATATCGTTTGGCTAGTGAGTCGAAAAGGAGAATAAGAGCCGCGAGTCGGGCAAAAGATAAAACTTTCCACGATCCTTTGATCCGATTTACCGAGAACAAAGGGTAGGATAGTCTCGTCGTTCGAAAAAGAAAGGCGATGGCGAACGAAAAAGTAGTGTTAAGGAGGAGGGTGAGGGGGGAGGAGGAAGAGGAGAAGAGGAAAAGAAGAAAATGAAGAAGAAGAAGAAGAAGAAGAAGAAGAAGAAAGAAGAAGAAGAAAAAGTATACAACGTAATAAGTAACGTAATAAGCGAGGGTGAAAGGGTTGAAGGTAAAAGTGGAGAAGGCGAGTATCGAAGGGGAACATCGTAAAGGGCGAAAACGTATAAAGAAAGAGAGGAAGAAAACGACTGACCTTGAGCTCGTATGGTCGTTAAGACGGCGACGAAAACGGCGAGGGAAGGACACCGCATCTTTCTTTCCACCTTGAATCCGTCGTCTCTCCTCGTCGTCGCTTCTCCAGCTTCGTCGCGACTTTCTCGCGCGATCACGGACGATGTCACGCGGCGCGTGGACGTGGCTGCACGCGTTTCTGCGACGCGTCTCCTCGCACCGGGAGCTTCTCCCTTCCGACGTGTCGTCGCGCGCGCACAAGAAAGGAGACAGAGGGAGATGCTGAGAGAGATGGAAAGAGAGAGAGAGAGAGAGAGAGAGAGAGAGAAAGGAAGAGAGAGATGAAGAAAAAGAAAGAGCGAAAGAAAGAGAGAGAGACAGAGAGAGAGATAAAGAGAAACAGCCAAACAGATACAGATAGATAGATAAGCAGAAAGAGAGAGAAAGAGAGAGAGAGAGAGAGAGAGAGAAAGAAAGAGAGAGAGAAGAAGAAAATACACACTCGGCTGAGTTTGGCTCCTTTATCGACTTTTCTGTCACTCGATCGGCGTATTTTTAGCGACGCGTACACGAATCGATCTCTGCCAAGGGAAACGAAAGATCGCGCGTTCGTCACTCATATCACAAGTTACTCTCACTCTCCTCCGTTTCTTTTAACAGTTTTCACGGCGAAGAGAAAATTCGAAAAAATGTCACGGAAAAGGTCAACGTCCTCTCAGCGAGTTCCTTGTTCGTTCATCGCAGCACGATCATCACCGGTCACTGTAGTTGTCGATTTCTTCTTCGATCTGGAAATCGAGACAGCAAAGTGTTCAATCGACGACTTCTACTTCTCTTTTCTTCAAATAACAAAGACGAGTCTCCAACTTTCTTTACGATTCTCTCGAGCATCTTTTCCAGCTCGATGGTCGCTGGTTTTGGTCACCGTTGAATCTAGTCGATGATTCGCTAGGAAGGAGAGAGAGAAAGAAAGAGAGAGAGAGAGAGAAGAGGAAAAAAAGAAAAAGAAAAGTTGCCGCACCGAGAAAAGTCGGCATAGGGAGGAAAAGTGAAACGGTAAGCAAACTCGATGGGCCAAGGAAACTTGTTCTTTCGTCCCTCAGCTCACCAGTACCGCGACGACCTTTCGAGCGCGAGAAAACTCTAGGAGAAGTATAGCGGAGTGCGGCTAGGGATTAGAACAAGGCAAGAGATATAAAGCAAGAGAAATAGAGGACCGAAAGGGAGAGAGATAAAGAGAAAGGATGACAGTTTTTCCCCGAGGACGACGTACACGAGAACGACGAGAGAGGAAGAGTAACGAAGAGGCAAAGAGAAATAGAGAGAGAGAGAGAGAGAGAGAGAGAGGAAGCGATAGCAAGAGGAGAGTCAGTTTGAATGCGCGACTCGCACTTGAATACCGCCCTAACGATCCGACCAACCGAATTAGGACTCGACGAAGCGCGCGTTCCCTCTTCTTCGCAAACAGATCCTTTCATCCTCCTAACCCGATCCCGTTTTCTCGAAAAGCGCAACGACTTGTGCAACAACATCGTGGCGACAAATAATTTCGTCTATCCGTCCGGCAAGTCCGTTCTACTCTTAAAAACCTTCAAGATCCTCCTGGTACGTTGATCGATGAATCTTGCTGTGGTCGTTTGCGGCGACCTCATTCCTTCGACTTCCTTGTGCCTTCCTTTGCAACGTCTTGCAACGCGTAATCGAATAAAAGCGCTAAGTGATTAATTGCAAGAGTCTTCCTTTGCCTCTCCTCCCATCTCTCTACCACCCTCCCCCTCTCTCTCTCTCTCTCTCTCTCTTTCTTTTTCTCGTCCTCTCGTACCCCATCTCCTTCCGTCCTTTCTTGATCTTTCTTAGCGAGCGATATCGGACGTCTAAAGGACCTTCCTCCTAGAAGGCAACCTCTCACGAATCGACCTCTGCCTTCTCTCAAGAAGCTTTATAATTCGATAGTCCATCCTTGCGATCTCATCGATACTTTTTCAAGTAACAGCAGATCTTCGAAAGTTCTCGATCTGCTATCGTTTTATAATATACATCGATCTCCTTTAGTAGACGGGTCGGTTTGATATTACTTAGGGTCCAAATGTTTCTATACAATCTTATTTAGGAGAACACTCTCGATAATATTTTCGAATGTTTTATATCACGTATGTAAAAGTCGCGAAATACCCTTATATTACTTTCGTACCATCTCCGATACGATCGCTCGTTAAGCGGTCTTGTACCGGCATATATTTTCGAAGGTTATTACTTTCTCCAGCCTATTCAACGATGACGTTCACGCGAAGAAAGGACGTTAACGATAGCTAAGAGTCGTCCAATATTACGGATAACGTCGATCAGGCTGCGAGCGAGAATTTATGGTGGAAGGAATGCTCGATGTTAATCGACGTCGTTCTCGAAAACGAGTCTAGGATATTGAAGTTTTTCGAGGGCTGCGAATAAAGGGAATATTTTTGCGTTACGTCATACGAAGAGTTTCTCGCTTCAACGGCGAAGAAGAATTTACGACGTCTCGTTTCGATGATCGCGTATTTGAGTTAAAAGCAATGGCAGAAGCTTCTACAGCTTGCTTTAAAAATAAAACTCGCGCTTTTTTTCTCCTTCTTCTCCCACCTCCGCACCATTTACGATTATACTCGCGCCATTCCTATATAATTTCATTCGGAGGAGTGGATGAAAGATAACCATTACGAGAGCCTAGGGCCAAGTAAGCGAAAACGCAAAGGAAACAACCCAACCTATTTAAATAGAGAAATCTGATCTATGACAAATGAAGAAAAGTCATTGACTTTCGATTCGCGTTACTACAGCAACCATGGATAATTCGAAGCCTCGAGAGCGATCGTTGTCACGCGATCTGCCGATCGAGTTACTACGATAAAAGATTATACTATCTATTAACGAATAGTCACAAAATATCGAATAAAAAACGTAATGATCCAAGGCATTTCCTATCGTTAACATCCACCAGATATATCTGCGAATGTCCAATAAAAAAAAAGAGATTCTCGTAATAGGAGAAAAAAGAAGAGACAGAGTAGTCGGTCCGGCCATCGAGCTCGGAATCCCAATTACCGGATGGTCGATCATGGAAAAACTCGCCGAACTCGTTAAGAATCGCGATCGAGAACGCGATCTCGCCTTCTCTCTCGCTCTTTCTATCTCTTGTTAGCAATAATCCCAACGCGGTAATTCGCCGTCGAATAAGATTCGTACGAGAGTAAAATCTCTGATAGCGCGATAAGTTTGATCGAGTAAGGAGGGTCACGTATCGTTGGGGTTATCGACGCTTTTTCGATCGTGGAAGTGCCGTCGGAGAGAAAAAGAGGACCGGCAAAAGTAAGAAAACGTGAAAGGGGAAGGAGGAGGAGAAGGAGAAAGAGAAAAGGAGGAGAGAGAAAGAAGAAGAAGAAGAAAAGTGGGTAAAGCTCTCTCGGGAGCGGTAAGCGTGGTAACGGATCGCGTCGTTGGAAACTCGTCTTCGTCGTCGTCTATTCTTCTTCTCGGGTTTCGTGTATTCGACTTGGGAGAAGAGAAGAGAAGAGAAGAGAATAGAAGAGAGGAGAAAAGAAGAAAAATCTCTCTCTCTCTCTTCCACACTTTCTCTCTCTCTCTCTCTCTTTCTTCCTCTCTTTATCGATGACGATCCCTTTTCCTTGATAGATCATATCGAAATTGATTTCGACCTTGCCTCGGAGAAAAATAAAATGTCTTCGTTTTGCTTCCTAAGCTTCCTCGTTGCGGCTGATACGCGTGCACGGTTTACGAGAGACTACGATTACCGTTAGCTGTGCGTACGTATGTCTCTATGTGTGTGTGTGCTATTCGCGCGCGCGTGCGTGTATGTGTGCCTTGCGTGAACGGTGCGTACGAAAAACGCGTACGCTCGCCACGATCGCGGGCTCGACACTGGCGCGCTGTGTCGGCCAGACTTTTAGTTCGTGGCGCTACCGAGAAGCGTCGCGGTGCCCGTGCCACCCACCCTCCTGCTTTCTGACAGCTAGAGAGTGCCTGGCGCGCGCGCGAGTGCCACCACCGCCCTCGCCACCCCGCATGAGAGCGAGCGCACGCGAGTGCCGACCGAGTGCCAGCTACCGCGCCGCTCATCGACGCCGGCCGATCGACCCTCCTTTTCTCTATCTCTCTCTCTCTCTTTCTCTGGTTTTTTTTCTCTTTCTTATCCCTTCACCGGCCCATCCACGATGCCCGGAGAACTTACGAAATTAAGCCGAATATTCCGACAACTCGATGATCCTCCACGATAAAAGACAGAGAGAGAGAGAGAGAGAGAGATAAAAAAGAGAAAAGTTTTCTTGCTGGAAAGCGTTTAAAATTATACGCGATCGATCCCTTAGCGATACAACGAGAAGGAAATTTTTCTTCTCCTTTTCTCTCTCTACCTTTTTTCACTTTTTTTTATTCTCGAGATAGAAAATAAGAGACGTCCAGAGCACGTCCGGAAAGAGAAACGAAAGTAACGAAAGCGACTGACGATCGGAGCTTCTTTTCCCTTAGATCGACTACGTCTTCGCGATAAAGGAAAGCTTATAGGATTTCTCGTTTCTACCGCTGGTTTACCGTGGTATAAGAGAACCGGTAAGAGGCACTTTTCCCGGTGCACAGCCCTCGCACGACTGACAATAAGATCGAAGCTTTCAAGCTCGTTTCGCGTTCGCGAATGTTTCGACGAACCGTGTCGAGAATAGATACGAAAGGAAATAAAGGAATGGAGGAGAGAAACGACAGGAAAGCGAAGGTAAATTCGAAAAGGACTGTTAATTTTGTGCACATTTACGGTACTTTGCGAGTTTCACGAACGATGTTCGGAGAGAGAAAGAGAGCGAAAGCTCTGATCGAAGTTAATGCGAAGAAAGAGATTCGAACTACAGAGTTCTGTCGACGAATCGATAGAAATGAAGTTCGAACTCGGACTCAAGAAGAAGATATTTCTCAGTCAGCCGATAGTTGGCACAGGAGCGTTATTAATTAATCATTAATTGACAAATTGCGGAATAAAGCGGCAACTAACGGTTGAATGTTTTAGAACAGTGGAGTTTGTGAAGAAGATGGGGAAAGAAAAGGCGGGCCGAAAGGGTTGCTCGTTCCAGACTATATGAAGCGAAAAGGGGAATGGGATGCAGGAACAGAACGAGTGAGTGAATTGCAGAGAGCGAGAGAAAGAGAAAGTGTGCGCGCGCGTATGTATGCATATGAGAGAGAGAGAGAGAGATAAAGAGAGAGAATGTAGCGAGAACGCACGTAAGCTCCAGCTGCACGCAATAAACGTGCATTAAGCCATGCGCATGTGGTCCAAAACCATCGGGATTATGGCGAGAGCTAATTAACCGCCTCTATACCCCACTTCACGTTTACCCTTTCAAATTCGACGAATACGACGCATCTCATCGCTCTTCGAATTCGAGTCTTATCCAAACGTGGAAATTGCTTTTCGCTGAAGCTCGAAATACTTTATCTTATTGATCAATCCGATAGTAGATCTGTACATCGCTTTGAAAAAGAATAGCGTTCTTGATCAGAAGACGGTAAACGATACCACTTCCTTTCTTCCTTCCTTCTTTCTTTCCTTCCTTCCTTTCTTTCTTCCTTCCTTTCTTCCTTCCTTCCTTCCTTTCTTCCTTCTTTCCTCCTCCTGACAACACGTTCGAACGAAAGCATCGACGATTTCTGAACATTGCAATCGCACCGTTCCGCGTTTCGAAGCCGAGGAGCAAGTTAAAACGAACCGCAGGCAACCGCGCAGAACTTCTACTTACGTTAATTTCAAACTCAGATGTGAAATCGCACAATTCGACGAATTCCGCTCTGCTTGCGAGCATCTACGGAAAGGGATCAAAAGGTGTTCGTAGACCGTTGCGGAAACTCCTTTGAAAGGCTTGCCAATCTACCGTTGAAACGTTTTCAAGCAGCGAGAAGGAGCAACTAAAATTCGAACAAAAGTCGTGCGGCGAGGACTCGACAAGGACAAGGAAGAAGATCTCGCGGATAAACATTCACGAGGATTTTTAGCAGAACCGACGTAGTTTAATGTCGAGCGAGAATCAAAAATTTTCAAATGTATCTACGTGAAATATATACTCACCGAGATCTATTTGACATTTGTAAATGGTCCGAAATGAGAAAAATCTGCTCGCGGCTATCGGTTTCGTTCTTTCCGTAAAATCGAGAGAAGTTTGCTAAAGCACAGGGTTTTCATAGAGGTCAAGTCATAGTAAGAACGGTGATAGTAGTTGTAGTAGTAGGTAGGATAGTGGCCGCTAGCGAGTACGAGCAAACGGGAAGCTCACTGTTTGCCGCAACACGGTGCTCGATTAATTTCTCGGGCAAAGCCTGCAGGTCAGAAGGACATCAGCGCCGATTGTTTTCGGCTTTGTTGAATCCACAGCAGTATAAACCACCGCCGGGCCCTTTCGCGTATCTCCTAATCAAACCAACGCTACGAGACAGTATTCAACGTGGATACTGTCTCTCGCGCGAGTGACGAGGAGGGGAGGGAGGGAGACAGAAATAGAGTTTGTATGCTCATGGTAATGTTGGACAATAGAGTACAATAATGGATATACATATGTGTGTGTGTGTAAGAATAAATACGAGCAATATAGATAAGCAACTAATAATACAAATGAAAGAAGGAAAAATAAAAAAAAACTGATTGAAAAAATATTCGCCCGTTCTATCAATAGGCTCCAACAAAATAAAACCACGTTATTCTCGAATACGTATTCCATGCCACTCCAATCTCACGAGATATCCTTTTCATTTCTTTTCTTCTTTTTTAACGTTTCATATCGAAAAGATCGTAAAAATGGAAGAAGTCGTTTCCATTGGAAGACAGGAAAGGATAAAGGACACTAATGAGAATTCTGTTAATCGGTCGCATACGTATGGAGGTGAAAATCATCACGTTTGAAGTACCTTCTTCATCGGTCCTTGTTCTATTTTCCAATTTTATTCCCTTCGTTCGTTATACCTTTAATTATGGGAAGAATTTTAACATGTCCTCGTTTTTATACATAATAAAGATTCGTAATACAAAAAATAAGAGCAGAGATTATTTTACTCTTTAAAATATATAACGAAATGGTGGAAAACAAATGAAATTGTAAATAGACATCGATATGATCCAAAAGTACTTTAATAGAATTGAAAGAAAATAAATCCGATTAAATCCATCCTCAGAATTCTATGACCGATCAGAAATACAAAAAAGAAAAAGGAACACTTTATGATATCCTTGATAGAAATTTTTTAAAGAATAGTACTCGATAATTAAAGGGGATAATTACAAAAGGAAGTTAGCAAAAGGTCGATGTTTTGAATGTAGAAATAAAATATTTAAAAGAGCACTGGCATTCATCATCGCCATCAACGATAGGAAACATTTTCCAATATTTTCCGAAGCGATGAGTCCTCATTAAAAAGCCGGTGGGTATAATTATCTACACCGCTCGTGCCAACTCCGATGGTCAATGTAATTAATGGAGAAAGAAAGAGATACAGGCGCAAATGAAAAAGCGAGAAATACGGGAGACAGAAAAGACAAGAGACAAACCGATTTTAAAAAATAACTGATCGTTTGCTCGTGTTCGATTCGCGTTCTTTTATCAGTAGAATATTTAATGTGGAAAATCGTACGAAATATTTTGCTCGATTAAATGGACCGAACAAACGTCAAAAGAATTCGCCTCGATAGTTTTTAATTCGTTAATAATTACGCATATTGAAAAAGAAAAGGATAATTTCATCCTTTCTACAATTTTTCCTTTGCGCGAATCGCGGTTAATTAAAACTGAACGTTTAAATGCGTAGCTTAAAAGAAAAATAATGTTCGTTATTGAAAAGAAGCGTATTAGCTGATTTTAGATCTCGAGGAAAGTTTCAGCGTTCCTATCACGCCCGAGTTCACGCTTGGTAAGGTATAGGTACCATCTAACGTAACCCATTAAGAAACGCCTTGGCCTAATTAGTCTTCGATATTCCTTCAAGATTCCAGATCATTAAGCAACGGAACGAAACTTCAACTCGCGCATCTCGACCGATCGTTAGGCGAACATAACGAGTAACGACAGCTTGCGCCATCGAGCTTGGTCAACCGGATGTAAAGCGTCATCATCCTTGTAATCATGAACAACTCACGTTCCAAAGAGTATCACCGTTCGAATTTAAATATTCATTCGATGACGCCTCGCAAAAGTAAAATTTGTAAAGATTTCATGGAAGAAAATGAAAAAAAAGAAAAAGGAAAAAAGAAGAAGAGACTTTTATATTACAATATATGTAGCAAAGTGTTGTATCTATAGGTATGCAGATCTACCGGACCGTACGATTTATTTATACAACGCTATTTTCGAACGAAAGAAAATTCATCTATATATAATAGGGTTTATTTAATAACCTGCTTTAAAATCAATACGAATCACCCCGACGCGAACTGGAAAATTTATGGCTAAAGTAATATTCCCACTCCGCAGTGTGAACGAAATGCAAAATGAAACGATTTATTCGATCAAATTATCGTTTACTCTGAATATTTTTCAATGACAATTCTCGAGGCAATAAATGTTATCGTAATACGCGAAAATAGATGCGAAGATCCGAAGATAATTCCAAAGCTATTCCAATATCGACATGGTAGAAACGCATCGGGTATTGTATTAAGAATGACGACTGCGGACGTAAAAAAGTTTCGTCCTTTCGAAACGTCGAGATATCGTTATAAAAAGTCAGAAGAACTTTTAACGTATTGCCGAGGAACGATGGGTGGTTAAACGCTAAAAAAGCGCTGGGTGCCAGCGGGAAGCAAAAATATAACGAACGTAAAGAGAAGGTTCATTGATTCATATTTGGAAGATAGACGGATGAAAGGTTAATGACATAAATTAGGTTAAAAGGAGAAGGGTATCGTCTTTTGAAAGCTTTCTCGGTTTTGATTCGTCCGACGTCGCCACCCTCGGCAAGATGATTTCCCACGAGAGAAATTAAATATTAAGTAATGAATTAATAGGAAGGAAGAGCCGCGTTCTAAGTTGCGTTAACCTCTGTAACGCTCAGTTGGGCTAACCTCTGCACCCCTGTAACGAGGATAAAGCAAAGGTTCGAGACGATATCGAAAATGGCACTTACTTTGTAGTTACGACACGAGAAAAAAAAACGAACGAGAAGAGATGTGCGGTTAAAGAATCTCGATAGGAAGAAGAAGAGCTTCGAGTATCGAGAAGCGAAGGTAGGCAAAGAGAGAGAGAGAGAGAGAGAAGAGGATGAAACGAAAAGGAGAAGAATCAAGGGGACTCAAGCACGAACGAGGCTATTCGTTCACGTTACGAAGAGGTTTCGATGCTTCCGGTCCACAGACTTAGTGGCCACTTCCGGCCACTAGGTAGAACGCAAGGTAGAGTGTAGAAAAAGGTGAAGAGAGTGATGGTTCGAACCGTAAGTGTGACGGTAGTGTGTGCCCGAAGCCTCCAGCTGACTATCTCGGATTACACGAGCTGTCCTCCTTTCTCCTCGATTCTATCCTCGTTCAAAGGAAACGTTGACCGTCGAATAATATTGGCCCTTAACGCTGTCCTTTATTAAATTATGCACAGAGCTCCGATTTCAACGAGCGCAAGGCACGCGAGACGTCATCGCGTTCCTCAAGTTTTATCGCCCTACTCGAAACCATTTCTCTCATTGTTTCGCGTTCCTTGGGGAAGAAAAGTTCGTCTTGGCGTAAGGGGAGCATGGAAAAGTTAGGGGGATAACGAAAGAGAGAGAGAGAGAGAGAGAAAAGAAAAAAATAAAGAAAAATTCGACTTGTTTATTAATTAGAAAGGTCTTATTTACCTCGAAAAAAGCTCTCGAAATAACAACCCTTCGGACTGCGTGCTAAGCCTAAGCTATAGCATCGAGCGCTTTAGAAAAACTACCGCGTAAACGGTCCCAAGCTTGGAATTCGTTAATGGCTTGGCGATTCGAATAACGGGCAGGCCGAGCCGTTTAATCTTTTATCATTACGACGGTCGGTTGCCTCTGTTTGCGTATCTCGATGAAACGGCCCGAGTGTGGTAAAAAACAAGAAAAGGTAGAAAAAGCTGTCTGTGTGTGTTTTCCGTTTAGATTTCAAATAAACGACAGGGATTTTACATCAGCTTATTACCTTTTATTCCCTTCTACGAAGATCTATACCGTATAATCTTAATACTTCATAATGTTAATATTCCTAACAGAGGCCATCAAGGAATCGTCTTAATTAACGAACGAATTCAACATTCTCAGAGGGAAAGTACCGCTCGAGTATTCCTTTGGGCTCTGCGGACTTTGCGGAAGACAAAATACGCGAAAAGATTTTCGTTATCTTATGGATCTTTCATATCGTACTATCTATGTACGAGCAACGATTTCACGAGCCCGATAAAGGTGAACTTATTATTTCTTCGATCGTTCGAAACGATCGGGAACAACGTATCGTAAAAAAAGTTGCAACTTAAACGAATCATATATCTTCTTTCTTTATACATTTTTTTTTTTAACAAACTCGGAATATCTACTTGCGATAAAAGAAGAAAAAAGAGAAAGAAAGGGAAAAGAAAAGAGAGAAGAAAAAAAAAAGAAACGATATTCGATAAAAAGGAACTTTTGATAAATCGAACGTACGATATTGGTCGTACGATGTGACATAAAGTTAAGGGCTTTGTTCGATCAATGAGAAGGTAGAGGAAGGGAAACTGTCCGTTCGCCATCTTTTGTACAAGATAAATATTATGAGAGTACCGTCGGACGCATAGTTCGAAACGTCCGTAAAACGTCGGGAATATTGAGATTGGGGTGTCATCGCGAATAACAACGTCGCTCTGCAATGGAATTCTAGCACGGGTCCATTGGGAATTCTCATTGATTCTCGTTGAACCGTTACCTGGCTTCTCTGGGAGTCGGAATACGACCGTAAAGGTGCAGCTGGTATGGAAGCTTGAGGTATAAGAAAAGTAAGGTAAAGTGAGGGGTTGAGAGAAGGAAAGAAACGTTTTCTCTTCAACGCGGGCGATCTTACTCCCTTCGGCCCTTCGTCTCTTTCGTTTCGTTCTACTTGGTCGTCGTCTACTGGCTCTCCGTACTACGGAGCTTTGTAATTTTAATTATTTCATTAGAGAAAATCCTTCAAATATACAAAAGAAAAGTACGGAGAAACTGTATAGAAGACGAAGAGGAGGGGAGAAAGGGAGAGCCGCTTTCTTTCGCACCCGAGAAAATTTGCTTGCCATCGTCGCTTCTATTTTTCCTTCGTTCCTTTCTCTCTCCCCTTCCATTCTCCGTCTTTTCTCCGTTCTTTCTTTGCGAAGGTCAATCCAAAGGATACGTTGTCCTGTCTCGTCTTTTACGGTCGAATTCCATGACGTAGCATGGCTCGTCGATGAGGAACCAAACGATTTTAATCCCGTGATCTCCGATCTTTCTTTTGACAAATCTAGCAAACTGGAATCTGAACGTTAAACGTTTTTATCTAATTTCTTTTATCTTTTCGTATTTTTATTTTGCCCCGTTCGCTTTTGCATAATCTTTTACTTCTCCTATCCTAGGATGGAAACTTTCGAGCTGATTATCGGAAGGTCGATAGATCGTGGCAGATGCGCGGCTGTCGCGACATTAGTTCGTAATAAAGCACGACGTAGATAATCGAATACACGACACGTAACAAGGGCCGAGCACTACCGCGTACACGATACCGCGCTCGCTCGTTCTCTCGCTCGCTCGCTCGCTCGCTCGCTCGCTCGCTCGCTCGCTCGCTCGCTTGCTTGCTTGCTTCCTTGCTTGCTTGCTCGTTCGCTCGCGCGCACCCGCCCTGCACCGGTAATTTAGGTAGCATTGCTTTGGTCAATAGCCAATTCCTATTTGGCTCCGATCCAAAGAGCCAAACAAACCGACCGCGCCGCTACGAAACGCCGAAGAGTAAAGCTCAGAAACTCTTCGGCCTCTTTCGTTCTTTCTCTCTCTCTCTCTCTCTCGAACGAACGAACGAACGAACCCTATTCTTCCTGAATCTCTTTCTTTTTTTTAAGTGCACCTATAGCCAGTCGTTACCGCGTCACCGCCTACCACCGATGCTTTTCTTTCGCGAGTCTCGACAAACTCTCCCCTTTTCTCCCCCGAGGACGATCGTTTTGCATCGTCGATTGCCGGCATTATCTCTATTGTTCCGCGAGAATTTGAATTATACGTAAAAGAGAAAAAGAAAAGAAGAGAAAAGAAGAGGAAAAAAGAAAGGAAGCGAACGGAGAATCGAAGACAAGAAAGTATCGTCGAAAATTTAAACTTACGTTCCTGCGGCTTTCAGCTATTTCGGTTCAGCGTCATTCTGAACCGACCTAATCTCTTCTTTACCCTCCCACGTCTCTCCATTTTCCCCGTTCCCGTCCAATACCAACGTTGCGGAGCTTCGCAGGAAATTGCATTCCTCGTTCGCGAGCTTTCTTTAATCCGCGAGACCACCGTGCCACCTTCGAAGAGCTTCGTAAAATTCGTAATCGGTGTGAGCATTGTCGTCTTAAGAACCGTCTCTTAAATCTACTACTCTCCGTCCTTCGTTCCATTCCATTCCATTCCTCTTCTTTCCTTTCCTCTCCTCTCCTCTCCTCTCCTTTCCTTTTCTTTCGAACGCACCCCTCTCTACTTCTTTATCCAAACACCTTCTCTCCATCCTCTACTACATTCTTCCGCATTGTCCGTTCTTTAACTCGGTGGCTCGATCGCAATGACGCGACTTCTTATTGGCCTACTTTCGACGTTAGAAGCCGGAATATATTTGCAAGATTTACGTCGAGCGAAGCTTCGGATTCTCGTTCCTGATATCTCGTTTCTTTTTGAAGGAAGTAGGAGAAGGTAGGTCGCGAAAAAGAGTTCGAAAGGCCGGGAACAAGAAGCAGGAGGCCAGTCACTCGTTGGGCGGTGGTGACTCGCATTTAATTACGTCTATGGATCCGTCCGTGGATCGAGGAAAGTAGGAAGAGTGGGTGAGAGGGTGAGTGGGAGGGAGGAGGAGGAAGGAAGGACCAGGGGTCGAGTATACCCTGGAGAGTCCAGCCTGACTCCATAATGCACGACATTGTGCCCGACAATGACTCAGCGACCGGCTGTCCGCCCGTACCTCATTAAGCAGCACACGCTATCGTTCGTAATGTCATAAATACTAAATGTACGCATGCACGTACGCGTACACTATGAAAAATAAGAACGATCCGAGTCTCTACGGAAGGGTGGGTGCCGTGTCAAACCGAAACACGTGCCCCAAGGATTTTGACTCACCCTCGGCAGAAGGCCACGTCCTATCGGCGGCTCGCCGTACCGGGACCGGATCGATAAATATAATTAGTCAAAAGTGCTCTGTACAACCTTGCCACCCTCTTCCACCTTTCTTATCGACCTAATAATATCGATGTAATAATAAAATAAAATTATCGCTGCAATACGCCCACTTTTATTTCTCCCTTTTATGCCATTTCTCCTGTAAGCTTGATCAAACGTGCCGCTATTCTCTTTTATTTCTTTTTTTTTCTTTTTTGTTTCGTTCCTTTCTTTCTTTTTTCCTTTTACTAAATCGTACCATCGTAATTCTTAGTTCTTAACCAAACTCGAAACTTACGGGGGCAAGTGTGTACGATCGCAGGATCGACCTTCGAGAAAGAACACGCGATTTCTCTCGAGCGTGTTCGCTAAACGCGAGTCGACGACGTGAACGATCTTCGCCACACCGCTAACACGTAGTTACGGCGATCCGTGTTACGCACGATTTTCTTGTCTCTAATTATTCGAGCCTCGATCTTAATTCGCCAGATCGAACGTACGAGACTAATGCGATGTGATTGATCACCTTTAACATTTCTCCCTCTTTCTTTCTTTATCCTTTTTTATTTTTATTTTTTAATTACAGTACCAGATAAAAAGCTAAATCGTGAGGAAACAAAGAAAGTTTGTTTAAAATCATACGTCTTGTTCGTTTTTAGAGGTGTCACCGAGAGAACGTTGACTCATTGTTTTATCAACAACTTTTCCCTTTCCTCGACGTGTCGGCACGGTACTTGAAATCACTCGACGTAGAAGAAACTTCGGTCATGGCCTCCCTTCGCCTCCTTTCGTATAAAATCTCCAGCGTATTTACTGCGAGGGTGCCGAGTTAATTTGCCGTGTTAAATCGATATATTATGTGCAGGCACGCCAACGCGAGCACGTTTCTACTGGTAGACCGACAGACCTCCGAGTTAACTCTCGAAGCTATAAGAAAGAACCTTCCTCAAGGACCTTAGATATACCCAAGATACGTATCGAACGATCTAAAAAAGGATGCTTTTTATAAAAGATAAATCTTATTCATTCGTGTTATTCTTTTTACGATACGTCAACCGTTATCAATTTCTCAATGACTATTTTAAAGAATTATGAAATGAAATCACTCTGGCTTGCTCGGATCGATTGATAAAATTCTCTTTAAATACTTTTATCCAAATCGACAGATCGATCGATACTGTCTTTTATTTCTTTTTTCTTTTCTCTTTTTAACGAGACAACGACTTTTACGTCGAACGTTCGACAAGTTGACTCAGAAAAGGGAAAAAAAAGCCCGAGGTGATACAGAATTTTATTCGTAAATCACCTCTATCGTGGTTTGAGACGTGCTACGAAGCAATCTCGCGCAACGACAGGATCGCACGAGTCGTTAACGAATTTCGTTAACGACATTCGTGCGCTCGAGTGAAACGAGGTTGGCTGCTTTAATCGAACGATCTTTCAACCAATGGAAGAAAGGAATCCTCTCTCGTTTTTTCTTTTTCGATCTTCGCTCCAACCTTCTTTCTCCACTTCTTAGACCAAATTAAAAAACCAACGAGCGTGTCAATAAAAATCTTTTCCATCTAGATTACTGATTATACTTACTGTAGTATCGGAAATCTCATCGGTCTACAATTAAATTTATTCTATTTCTCAAAGATCACATCGATTTCACTCTTTATTTGACAGGACATCGATTCGTCGAACGACAAATAAAAGTACACTTCTGTCTAAAGCCTTCTTAAATCGGAAACATCGATTAACGTTATAATGAGTAACGTCAACTCGTGTAGAAAAAAATCTTATCGACGATCAAAAACGTATCTATCTATAATTTAATAAGACTTTTTTTTATATCCGATCGAATTGATATGAGAACGCGTAACTAGGATGATTAATAGTACCGATTAGAAAAATCTGACAGATGAAAGACATTACGGAATGGAACGTTGAAGTCGAAACGATAGAAGTCTAATAGAATCACAGCTACTATATGTATCTGTCTTATCGTAAAACCGCACGGTGACGATAGCGATATCATTAATAGGGCTCAACCTCGTCTACGCATAGTTAAGTGCGTAGTATGCGAGACGAAAGCTCTTGTCCCTGTAACAGACGCTAACTCGCAACGGCCAGATACGTACTTAGCGACCGTGAAGCCTGCGACTCCCTGTGGAGACGTTAATGCGATGAACAACGTGCGACCTGTCGTTCCAAGATGTCTTCCTTACTTCTCTTCTAAATTATCATCGTCACTCGCTTATTATCTCTTGCCAAGCCATCTCTATCGAAATTCGTGTTCGAACTTTTCGATAAAATTTGCAAGGACAAAGGAAAATCAAAGAACGACGAGAACAGTTTTTCGTAAATCCCCCCAAAACAGCTGCAGCGTCGAGTTTACATGTACCAGCTTTCCCACTGATTGTGACTCATACGGATGTACGTATTACGCTATGTACACGCACGGCAACATGCACCGACCGAGGGCAGACGTTTGCAGACGGCTCGTTAAATTCGACAAACGGAAGTGCCGACGAGCGATGCGTCATGCTACGTATTTCTACGTACTTTTGACGAAAAAGAGACAGACAGACCGAATATAAAGAGGAAAGAGAAATACCTATGCTATCTTTTTGCGCTCTGCGTTTTTTAAAGCTTTCTTTCTCCGAAAGTATACCAGGCGAGTTTCATACAACAGTTGCTAATCCGGCATACAATTTATTTTCAATCCCATAGTCTCGCAAAACTTTCGACGGGGACCGACGGTAAACGAATTCTCGGCTAGCTCGGATCCTCGATATTTCGTCGCTCGGTATTTGCGATTCCTCGATGAATCGCGGAAACACATACAAAGCGAGCCATTCTTCGCGCCAGGTACAAAGAGACGCACGTACGTATGCACCTAGCCAGAATGAACGGGTGATTTATGGACGTTCTCTTGCGTTCCACCGAGAATGAAGAAGAGAAAAAGTAGAATGCCGTCTCTCCCTTTTCCCAGACACCCTTGGCTAGCAGCAAGCGCGTCGTTACATGTACGGGCTAGGCCACCGTTAGGATTTTCTGCAAACAGAGGATTAGCATCGCTTACGACGACGTAAGCATCGCGATTTCTATGCGACCCCGTATTTGTCGGCTCCCTTATTTATTCTTTATTCTACCAAATTCCCATCCCTTACGCGCTCGGTCGGGCTCGTAAAAGCCTCGATGCAAGGTGTTGATGTTTCTCTCTTTCCCGGCTATTACTCTATATCCCTGCTTTCTCTCTTTCTCTCTCTCTCTCTCTCTCTCTCTCTGATTTCTCTGGACACTCTAATTCACCCTCGATTCGAGAAACGCATTCGGCGTGCGACAACGTACAAATATACTGAGAAACGATCATTACCTAGTTGCGTAAATATTACATCATGAAATACTTTATTTGAATTAGCGGCTCCATTTACACGTGGGGCCTATTCGTCCGGTTTCTCTTCGTAGCTTCGAAGACTCAACGATAATTGTCTAAGCGATCGTGACGCTTGAATAAATCATTCTGCGTAGTGTTGCATCATAGATTACTATCGCATCGTACCTTATTATTTTGATGTCGGAATGTGTAAAGAATAGAGTAACAGAGGGTATGAAAAAGCCGAAGGGAATATATAACGATGAAATAGAAACGCATTAGGAGTACCTCGCCACAGGATCCGCTTACGTTCGATATAAGCAATTTATCGAGATGATTGATAAAAATATTGTATCTTTTGTCGCAGCAATTAGCTAACGGAGAAACACTTTTATTAGATAGAAATAAAGGGGAAGATCTAACATTGATACGTAAAAAATCGAAATACAGTGATCTTAGAGGATATAGAAAGAAAAGTAGAGAATGATGTTTCTCGTGCGTTAATTAAACGACAGTAAAACTAGTTTTAACCCGCTTTTCGTTTGCTCTTTTGTCAACTGACTTTTTGTGTCGACAAAATCTGCGACGTACAAGCACCGTCGTCGTCGTCGTCGTCGAGAACCTGATTCTTTGTGCGCACGCCTCGAAAGAAACGAGTCTTTTCTCTGGTATTTCCGTCGTCGAGCCGTAACGCTCACGTTCGTTCTGTCCGTCGTTAAGTTTTTTCCATGTCTCGCGAGACCTCTCTCTCCTCTTATTTCCAAAGAACGCAATTCTTCTCGAACGACATTTTTTTCTCTCGATCATACGTTTACGTTCGCACGCAACAAGCTTTCTATACGTTTCCTCCTTCCGACATATAACACTAATTCGTTGATTAACTGTCGCGCCATTAATCGTTGACTACGCTTCGCAGCTGAGTACTTTTACTTTACCGGAACTTCACCTCCACCCCATCCCACCCCTCGAAGGGCGAAACGAACGTCTCTCCTCGATGTTATACGCCCGTAGAGTTTCGAAGCTAATTTCCGTTTCCCCGATTATACAGTTCAAGCTACGATTGCTTTTACAAGCTCGGCATGAATAAAGAAGAGAGGGTGAACGTCTATCCGGAATTTTGCTAATTCATACGACGAAAATTCTAATTAACGTTATGTCATCGACGTAACATTACGACGGATCGAGTTCGCGAAACTTTTCTTCTACTTCATCGACGATACTCGAACCTCTTGCTCCGTACCTTTCTTATCGTCTCACGATGAATTAAAAACTCCATTTATTTCTCGAACGTCTATTCTCGAGATGAGATCGGAAGAGTCGACGGCGACTTTTTCGATTTCTTTCGAGTATCGATCGCGTGGTAAATAGGCGCGTAAGTATGTAACTAGGTACGTACTCTTTGAACCCTGTGCGTTTTCCTTGATAAATAACACTTACTCGGCTCTCATTCCACTCTTACTCTTCTCTTAAACTAACAAACTGAAAAACGCCGGGTGCAATCTCTCTTTAGAGTGGGCACAGCTATTTCTCTCGCGCGAAAGGACCGCAAACGGTAATTCTCTAGCACGTAAAGTATCTCCTGGCAAGACGAAGTGGTTCGAGCTTCCGTGGACCCACCCCGATCGCCGATAAAAATAGGTTGTTCTTCTTGTTCCACTCGTTCGAATACGTGCAAAGCCAGAATGTAACTTCGTACGCTGGTCGCCGTTCTCCGTTGCCATCCTCCGGTCCTACTACTGCCACGGTAAAATGGTTATCCGCTTTTCTTGCGGTAAGAACCGATTGCTTTTGGTAAAACATGACATATATGCTCCCAGAGAATAGATATTCGCGCCGTGAAAGAAATTCGATCGATGTTACTTCGTTTCCCGTAAATTCGCACAGCGAATGTTTTCATTTACCTTGAAAAAAGAAAAGAAAAGAAAAGAAAAAAAGAGAAAACTAATACTAACCGGTCACCTCGAGTGATAACTTTCCAACTTTATTTTCTTAAAATCGAACGCGACGCTACGCGACGGACGTTTAAATAAGCGAACTATTATTCATGTTGTAAAAGAGTATAAATATTGATTTATTGCTAGCTACATTTGTTGCTGCAAGAAAGATTAAAGAGGACCAAATATTTCCGCTCTTCGTTTGCGAAGGAAACGTCGAAGGAAATAACTATTCCGAAGTGGAGAAATACGAGGAGAAATTTTCTTCGATATTAATTCGTTCGATGTTTGTTCAACGACGAGAAAAAGTCTAAAAATTTCTCTTAAGTTGATCATTCTTTTGACTACATTATTGATTCAACGAATAGAAATATCAAATGAAACAACGAGTACTATCGTAATAGTCGATCCCACAACAATAACTATTTAATATTGTTTTATACGAGCTTCTTGTGTCCGTTGCTTGTAAGAAAATAAAGGAAATAACTCGGTGAGCTCGTATACCGTTTCCTCTCTCTCTTTCTCTCTCTCTCTCTCTCTCTCTCCCTGTCTCTTTCTATCCCTGGAGAATAGCATTGAAGTACTTTGGCGAAGCAGCACGTAGAACGTTGCAGCGAGACTCGCCCCTGTGGAGGAATCTTGCCGAAAACCGGTTGGGGAAAGGGCCATTTCAAAAGAGAGAATGGAGCCACGCGACGGTGGTCTATCCGCATGTATTCGCCGCAAACACGATGAATTCTTGTTAGGAAAGAACGAAAAAGGAAGAGAGAGAGAGAGAAAGAGAGACGTAAATACATATCTATTTATTCGCGTATCTAAAAAGAAATAAGAGAGACATCCGTGGCTGATTTAACTTCGGATAGGGCCAGGATAATGGCCATTTTATGTCGTGAGCATCGATAAGAGCCAAAAAGGGACGGCACATAAGACACACTATGCGGTCGTTTCCCTCGCCAATCCTCTGACCCTGCGTTTACGTATTACGTAGTGAAAAACTTTTAGAATGATCCCTGTGTTCGTTCTCTCGTTCTGGTATCCTTAACGTCTCGCGTCTTTTCCCGCGGGAAGAACACGTCGTTCATCACGAAAGAGAACGCAACAATCCCTTGGGTAACATCGAATCTCGCATAAGTTGCTTTCGCGAATCGTAACGTCTCGTCGCTCCTTCCATTCCTATTTATTCTTGGTGAAAAATTAACGCGACTGACTCTACAACGCTTCGAACTTTATTCCCTCGATTTGATTCAACGTTACCGTCGTCGAATCGATCGTCCTACCGATTACGATATCATTTATAATACAAGATCAAAGTTCCTTTCGTTGCACATTGAACGGCACATCTGCGCTACGATTTGTGAGCAACCGAGAACATCAACGATCGTAGCAAAGGATAGGAGAGGTGAACATGGGAAACATAGTCATTAATTATCGTGAGCGTATAAATTGAAATAGTTTCCGGGCGTGAACGCGGAAGCAGCGAAATTCTGTCGATCCTTCCGCTGCTATTCCAGGCTCCCGAGTTATTTTAATCGACGAAGAGTCGTCGCCAGGAAGCGATCCTGATTCGATCGTTTTCCGGATCGAGTGCGACGGAATATTCGACGCTTTTGCGGCCTAGCTTGACACACTCTTTCTCTCTCTTTCTCTCTCTCTCTCGTCCTTTCTCTCTCTCTCTCTCTCTCTCTTCATGTATTTACATATTCTATGCATCTTTTGTCGCATAGTTTCGATCTGAGCTATATTAAATTTTCTATGTATTTATCTGCTTCTCTTTCTCTTTCAAAATTCTGTTCAAAATACGATTATAAATCATTTAATGATTTCACTGGGATAGAACATTAGTAGAACAAATATGAACATTCTGACGAAATTATATCTAACCAGATGTATGCTTTTCGAGCATCAACGTTCGGGTAAAATAGTAACGTAACGGTAATTAAATTCAATAATAACAAATGCATATTGTGTTTATTAATATAGCGTTACGATCGATGAAAGTTTTTATCGAATAACAGGAGAAAATAGACAACGCGTATTACTGTAAATTTTCACTCGATAACGCATGAAATTAGAAAATCGATACGAGCTAATTGGAAACCGCGTTTCATATACTTTTACATTTTAAATGTGGTAAAGCTAAACGGAGAACTATGAGAACAGATAATGGCATATATGTATATATAGTAACATAATTGCTACGAGAAGAAGCAGAGAAGTAGTGAAAGGTTGTGATTAAATTTCTGCTCGAATTAGAGAGCGAGCTTAAGCTCAACGGTATATAAAGTGATGCAAAGCCGTAACGTAGCTACATATGTACGTATAAGGTGACACGGATAAGTCGCGACTCGAATTACCAGGGCACTAAGGGTTTCAGCTGTATATTGATATGTAGCAGGCTTAACTCGTTCTACACAGAGATATACTTCTTTTTATATTCAACTCGTTGGAGAAAGGGACGGACGTAGATCCGCATGGCACTCGCGTGACGCGATGCGACGCGTTTCTCCGGATTTCGCGCTCCGACGATTCGCAAAGACCTACCTCCATCCACTCTAGAAACATACAACTTATGCGCCTATGAATCTTGTATTTTTGTGCCCGAGATAAAAGCATCCTCGTCGATTCGAAAAAGATTCAAGAGAGAGAAATTTCGTGGATATCGTGGTTAAAGGTTAAAGCCAAAAAAAAAAAAGAAAGAGAGGAGAAAGATAAAAAAAAATCGATAGAGCAAAATAAAAAGAAAAAAGGATAATTATCTCGTACGCCTAATCGTTGTTCAAAGCACTCGAAATCTGATCGGTAATTTCGTATTAATGAAGAACTTCCGTCGACGAGCCTATAACCGCTAATATCTATGACTCAATGTACCTATAGCTATCCCTTTAATCCCTCGGCGACGCCGAGCATTTAACTTTCGTAGAAGTAGGTAAATTAGCATATTAATCGACTTCGGAAGCAGTCGCGTGCGCAGGGGTAAAATAAAGTGGTAGCTGGCGCTGCTTACAATTTCATCCGCTTACGGTGCCCGAATAGCACAAACGCGACGGAGAAGTACTTCGGAAACTGATTGCGGCAATAATATTCAAAATGGAACACTCGCAAGCGTAGATAGGACGCTCGTGGAAAAGATACTTTTCTCTTAAAGATGGTATTAAATAAACTACTGGCCGCAAAATTCGGTTTTGCCGACTATTGAATTATTATAAAATGGAAGGAGATGAAATTCGAACAATGGGAAGGAAGGAAGGATGAAAGGAAGGAAGGAAGGAAGGAAGGAAGGAAGGAAGGAAGGAAGGAAGGAAGGAAGGAAGGTAAGAAGGAAGGAACGCGTAGTTCGAGAGTAAGGAACTCTCAGATAGGAAGAAAAGGAAAGAAAAGAGGAAGGAGGGTGAAAGATACGACGTGGATGTTAGGGAAAGAAAGGCACAAGCGAGAGTGAGAGAAAGAGAAAGGGAGCAGGGAGTATTTGACCTCCGTAGAAGCGTGGGTGTGGCTGCAATTTGTGTTCGACCGGGGATTTGCGTTTATTACATCGTCCCAGTCGGTAGGGTGCGCACACAACGGCTTGTTATTACGAGAAGCCGAAGCATGCCTGTTTATTCGACGAATGGAGAAAAAACGAGAGAGAGAGAGAGGAGAGAGAGAGAGAGAGAGAGAGAGAGAGAAGGAGAAAGAGAGAGAGAGAAAGAGCCAGATGACTACCCGCTGAAAAATTCATTAATGTGCAAATTGAAAGGCGACGAGAAGGTCTCTATCGAGAAATTTTCGTTTCGATTGGTCTCTGGCCTGAGTAACGATATCATTAATAATCACGCGAGACACCGAACAGGTTAGGGATGGTCCCGAGTTTCGAACTCGATTAAATTACCTTACGTCTCTCGGAGACCTATCCGAAATCATGACATCGATAATAGTGCCTCTAGACGTTACAAATCAAATTTCCTCCCTAACTTATCTATTATTTAAAGATCGAAATTTTGTTTTCTCGGCTGTCTAAACAAGAAACAATAAGACTTTATTTCTATGGTCGATCGTATTTCTATTCCTATTCGATTTTACCATTCGTAATGCATGTTCCACGGATAGAGGTATTGTTCCTTTGAAGAAAGAAAAATTCTAAAATAAAATGACAAGAAGTGGAAAGGGGTATAAGAAATATGCGGCTCGCGTACTATACATTTCTCTTGCCGAACGTCAACGCCACGTCAGACACTTGATCTCACCTATGAGATTGCGTTAAAATCCCTGGGAAAAGTTATTACATTCGAAAAGTTATGTCACGAGTTTGGGATAGGAAAGAAGAAGGTTAGTTTCCTTTCTCGAAACTTACTCCCCGTGCATCTATGCGAAACCGTATTTCGAAAGTATAGTTAACCGGGTAAAGTCGTACGAATGGATTTAACAGGAGAGAAAATGTCGTATCACTTTGTACGCGTGGTTAAAGACTAGAAGAGAACTTTCGAAATGTTTTACATTAACCCAAGGCGATTCCTTTGTACTTTGCATGAGAACATTACGAAGAAGAATTCGCTGGAAGGTGAAAGAATGTACATAGATCGTTGTCCTCGAGAAAGAAATTATTGCTCTACGTGATCGCAAAGAGACGACCTTTCGTGTCAGATTCGTCAGACTTGAAACGAAAAAGAAAAAAAAAAAAAAAAGAACAGAAAGGAACTATCTCTTGGAGTCATCCAGAAGCAACGCTAATGTCGTCGGCTTGTACGGAGTTATGGAGGTTCGACTCCTACGTTACAACCACTTGCCATTAAAGGAGCGATTTAACCCCCGTTGATCTCATAACTCGACCAGGCCAGAGTACGACATAATATACGCGCCACTTTCTTTTCTCGGTCATTAAAGTATCGTCGGCGGCGATGTCGATGGTGTACATAAGTACATACCTCTGTATATGGACGAGCTGGGTTTACGCGTATGCACGCGGATGCCAGCGAGATGAGAGATACTGGAGAATAGAATGGTAAAGAGAAGAGAGAGCGGGAGGAAGGAGGGAGGAGAGAGTAGAGAACAGGGGAAGATGTGTTAGCTCGTTGGCTCGGTTGTGAGAGACTGAGAGAGAGAGAGAGAGAGAGCTCACAGCTCTGCTATTAATACGTGCTTCGGTCAAGCGATAATTAGATGGACGTTACCCTTACGGGAATTGGAGTAATTCGATTTAATTGGTGAGAAGGGGCACCCCCTATACCGTCTCGCTCCTCTTCTCTTCGATTCTCCTCCGTGCTCTCGCGGTCGGTGGCCGCCGAGCTATAATTTCTCGTCTCGCTCTTGCTTCAAGTACACATGGCTCCTATTGTCGTTCGTTGCTTCTTCCTCGGTCGTTCCTACTTGTGTTTCTAGGAAAAAGAATGAAAAGAGAAGGAAAAAAAGAGAAGAAGAAAAGAGGAAAGAAGAAGAGAAAGAGAGAGAGAAAAAATGAAAACAATTCAAGAAGAAGCCGATGGAACGTACGATACACTTCAACGTTTATATCAGACGTTTCTTATCTCGATAATATTAAAGATAGGATGTTGTCCTTTTATCGTACCACTTATTCCTTGAAAAACAATTTTCTAATTTATCGACGATGAGATCGCGCTTTATGATGGCAAGACATTTATGAGCTCGGGGCGCCTTAATTAATTCTATTAAATGCTTCTTTGCAGGATCCAATACCGATGGCGTCGTTCACTGTCGTTCGTAAGCATCAACGAGCCGCTTTCAAGAGGTAGATATATATATATATATATATATATAGAAGAAAGAAAAAAAAGAAAAGAAACAAAAAGGAAATCTCCGCTTTTATTAGATAATTATTAAATGAAGACAAAGGTATTTAAAAGATACTCGTCGATCGATTATACCTTTACAAATATTAATAAAAATAAAAGATAGCAACGAATCGAGGATGCAACACGATTCCATTGGAACTATACGCTCATAAGAAGATAAGAAGATAGCGCCAACTGCGATATTTCTTTCCTCGCAGACGGTTTCCCTTGCAGGACATAAAGTTTCGAAGATTCTCGCGTCACCTGAAGCTAACGCGATCTGATTTATCGTCACGGCTGGCCGCTTATTAGATTTGTATCGAAGAGCCACGAAAGAGGGGCGTAATGCGAGATAAATTGCAGAACGATATAAATTTCTAAGAACTAAGTGGTAGAGATGGAACTTTCAAGAATCTTCGTCGTTGTCCAAATATTGGATTTCACTCGTGGTAAGAAGTACCCTATCTTTCCTTCTCCTTTTTTCCCTTTTACCTTTCTTTTTCTTCTTTCTTTTTTCTTTCTTCTTTCCTCTTTCCCTTCTTCTTCCATTATTTCCTCTCTACCTTATGTCGTACTATCTTCACCGTACCTTTCATTAGCTTGTACACAAGTATAATACCTAACACATTTCCGATCACGAAAAGTAGAGAACACATTAATCAAAAAGAAAGGCCACTGACCTAAAATAAGGCAAGAGAAGTATTTAAATTGAAATCGAAGCTTCCATCTTCTATCGTTCTACCACTTCGATTTCCACCTTCGCCACTGCCGACGCCATCGCCTCTCTGGCTCCTCTCTCACCCCTCGTCATGCCGTTCGATCCTCTAAAAGCGAGCAACGTCTAAGTAGAAGCAACGCCTCGCACTTTAGAAATTGGCTCCTAAATCGCGCCAGGGGGTGATTCCGATCGTACTAGTTCGTAAATTATCGGCACCGTAGAATCGAGATGCTCTTCTTCCACGGTTCTCGCTATCGTCTTTTATCCGTCTCTTTGCTCGCGATCGTTGCCTTACTTTACATGACTAGACCTACCCACGCTTCGTTATTTCACTCGAGTACGTCGACCGTTCACTTTATATACCTTCTACCAACTTACGCTTAAGCCAAATAAATAAAAAAAAAACTTTTCCGACGCGATAGAACCTTTAGACGCTAGCATCTTCTTAAAGATTAGAAAAGGAAAGCAATACGGGAAAAAATGCGTAGCTAGTAATTAAAAAAAAAAAGAAAAGAAAAGAAAAAGGAAGCGAAAAATTCACGTATGTAAGATGCATTTCTAATCGTGTCTCTCGAAAACAACAAAGTCGTACGATATACACGCGACCGAACAGTTATTTGAATCACCCTGTATATTAATTTCTTTTTTCTTCCGCTTGACTAAGGTAGAACCATAAATACATGCTTGCTTAGGGTTCGGGGAGCAGCCTTAATCTGGGCATCGCTTTTACCTTCTCCACGGTGTGCAGTGTTTTCTTGTATACCTACCTTCTCTACCCTTTTATTTCTCCATAATCGTGAACGAGAACGAAGAGAGAAAGAGAGAGAGAGAGAGAGAGAGAGAGAGAGAACAAGATAAAGACGATGTTCGCTCCTTACGAGCGGGCGCCACGTTCGTGCCTCGAAGCTAAGATCGTATCTGCCGGCAACGAAGTGAACCGACGAGAGGAAAATTTGAATAAAGATCGCTTTATTAATAACGTATCGGTTACGTCGATTGCTGGTGCGTACATCGATCCCATGCATCGTAAATTAGATACGCGTGAAATCGCTCAATCGATCGTCTTCTTTGCACTCAAACGCGTATGGTGAAAGGGAAGACATAGCCTAGGGGCATAAGAGAAACAGAGATAGAGATAGAGATAGAGAGAAAGAGAAAGAGAGAGAGAGAGAGAGAGAGAGAGAGAGAGAGGAAGCTGTCTGGCAAAATCGTTTAGATAAACGTACGCGCGAATGCGTACAATGCATGCTTCCCGCTTGGTCAGGATGACACAGCCCCGAGGGAGATCGGGAATAGAGTAAGTGAAATTTTGACCACTTTCCGAGGGTGAGGGAGATCCAATAAGCCCGAGGATCGGTCCCGGTACGATCTATTTAGTCGAGCGTGAGCGACTCTTCGTGTATACGTGTGTATCTATGTGTCAGTCCATCTCTCTATCTTTCTCTGTCTGGTTCTCTATACGTCCCTTCTTCCCTCTTTCTCTCTCTCTCTCTCTCTCTCTCTCTCTCTCTCTCTCTCTCTTTCTCTTTTCGAGTTTGTGTAAAAGCGTGCGCACACCCTAACACACGTACATATATGCTCCGCGAGGGTCGACGTAGCTCGTAGCCACGAATTCCAGCTGGATCGACGCAAAGTTTAGCTCTCGAACGCAGCAAGACTTGCTGGGCGTGTCCGAGCACGTCCTCAAATTATACCGATTTAATTTAATTTATAAGAAACCTCGAAGGATATAAGGGACACCGGCTCCGCAGAACGAACGATCGAAAGGGCGACCTTCGTACGATCATCCACTACCGTTCCAATGCCTATCGCTCGTCCTTCCGAAATCCTCCGACGGTATAAGATTGTCCTTACGATCGACTCTAACTCTGATTCCCTACTCTCTCTCTCCTCAGTCCCTCTTACGGATCATCATACGTAGCTATCCTGAACATCGCCCAAGTGGATGGACGAAGGTCGAAACCTTTTCGATCCCTCCGGAAAGCCCACGGTCATGAAGTCGATGACTAAGGTCGCAAGATAAACTCCCTCAACCATGGAATGTTATGGACTCTCTCCTCTCTCTCTCTCTCTCTCTCTCTCTCTTTCTCTCTCTCTCTCTCTCTTTCTGTCTCTCTTGCTTTCTCTCTCTCTCGCTCTCTCTCTCTCTGTCTGTCTCTCTCTGTAGGATGATACCCTCTTACTACGATCGTTTTCGTGCCAATTTCAACGACATTTTTCGCCTTCGGTGCAAGAGATTATCCCAACATAGATTATTCTCCCCAGCCAAAATATCATTACGCACGCGTAATGCCCAGAAAATAACGTTAGGATTAACGGCTTTACGACGACACAGTATACATGCAGGAAAAGAGCGACAAGAAAAAAAAAAGGATGATCTACTTTTATAATTATTAAATATAATCTTCCACAAAGTATATTCCTTACTGCTGCTTTAATAATTCTAGTAAAAGTCCGAGATAAAGTTTCGAATTGATATCTTATTTTTAGATTGAATTCTTGTACGGATATTTAAATGTTCGTTATAAAATATTTACCAGATTTTAAAAGGTGAGATTCGATAGCGAGCTATTAAATTTCTTAAGTTATTATACTTTGGATTGATAAAAATGCCAAAGAAATTGCGTGAAGTATTCACAGAAAATTAATTCGGTCTTGGCTCGAATCGTGAAATCTCAAACATTCCTGCGCTTGGTAAATGCAGAGACAAGGCGACAGCTTGGTTTTGACATAATAAATCTTCGTCTACGACGACCGTTGAAGTATAACGATGTCCACGACGAACGTTGAAGTATAACGATGTCCTTGAACACTTGTTGCTGCTCTATCCACAAGACTTTAAATAATGAATGCTCAGTGGGTAACGTGGATATAATATAGCACTATAATAATGTTTCAAGTATTACATATCTAATGGTAAACGTACTCAACGCATATCAGGGAAAGTTTCGAATGTAGCATAGTTTTAGAAAATATCAAATATTGAACAATTCAGCGTTCTATGGGTAATGGGTACTTCGCAAATCGACATTGTAGTCAATAGGAATCGTACGTAGAAAGTTTCAAGCTACATGTAACATCGGGTACAGGTGGTACTGGTGGTAGTAGTATGGTGGAAGAAGTAGTTAGGGATAACGGTGGTGGTGGTGGTCGTGTTGGTGGTGAGAAAGCGCCGAACGGGTCCGTGCAGGAAACGAAGGGAATGGTAATTTGGAGGAATGAGGGGACAGGCACCGACGAAAAGGGTGGCTGAAGTAGAGAACGCGTAGCAATCGACGCCGCAAATTATCCGCAATTATCCCATCTATATCGCTTGCTATTCTGGGTCCTTGACGGCAGACAGAACGAGTGTCAGGTACCCACGTGCCTCGCTACTTTCTCCCTTCGAAGAAAGGATACGCACGTTATACCTGTATCTCTTGGGAAAATGAAACTAAACCGAAGCACCCTGGAGAAGGTTTTCGAGTACTCAACGAGGGTTGGAATCCAGTAGGTACTACAACGATGACAACTACGACCACGTCATTCCTATAATGATGAATTTTCCATGAGTTCTTTTCTTTTCCCTCTCTATCTTCCTCGTTTTACCCTTCTCGAAAGTATACTCATTATATCCGTTTAGGAGAAATTATTTGCGTAAATAGTAGGTAGATTCTACGATGCCCTACGAATTCCACGATACTAATGTTAACCGTTTGATATCCTCCTACGTTGAATCTTATAGTAATTTGTGTTGACCTACAAAAAAAAGGGTGCGATAAACGTGCCAAGAGAAACTATTCCAGCTAGAAAGTGGATGATAATAACAACGTGATTGAGTAACTAAATTCACAATCGATTGATCGTAAAGAGGAGACCTACCCTCGTGTGTAATCGTGCGAGTTCGACAGAACGATAATTACTGAAGTAGATGCTTGACCGTTTTCTCAAATTGAATCGCACATGTATACATATAGGGTGGTTCATTTAAGTAAGGTCATTCAAATATCTCGTCGAATTGTGACGATGAAGAAAATATTTCTAATCGTTTTAAAAATATCTAGAAGACTTATAAATAAGTATTCTTACCTTTAATACCATTGACATTAAGTAAAAAATATTTTTTATATCACTTCGAGAAGATATTTAGACCTCGCTTAAATGGACCATCCTATATGTATATATATGTATATGTATATGTATATGTATAGAAATACAGAATACTCGCCAATGCGAAACGCTCGAAATGGCGAGTCTATCCACGTTACCGATAATCTCTTAACATTTTTCTATGATCTATAGCGAACTCTTTTATAGGCAATAACTAGATGGTGGCTCGTCTTGTGCTCTCGTATTTTATGAGAGGAAACTCCGTCAATATTGTCAGCCAAGTCGTAATCTCTTAAGACCGGATGTCTTTCTCCTTCAATAAATTATCTATCAAAAAGGGATACTTTAAGCCGTAATTTAAAATGTATATATAGATATATAATAGATGTTATATAAAATAATTAATCGTATTTGAAGTATATAAAGATTATTGGGGAAAAAAAAAAAGAAAAAAGAAAAGAGAAGGAAAGTAAAGAATCGCGAGAAACGCGAAGAAGATATTATGTATGGTAGAAAGATGCAACGTCGGATCATCGTCTTAACAGTCAAGTATTTGATCGATCGCAGCATCCAAGGTCTTCGGCCTCGTCCATATTCGCTCAAGCTATCTTCTTACGCATACACTATTCGTCATGCACGGAAAGTTATCCACGGGGAAAACGATATACCACGTTCCAGAGTCGCTCGTGAGTACACAATACATTTACTCAAGAATACCATAAAACTACAATGTGTTTCTAGAATTACGTTCGTGTATAAGCAAAGTAAGCGTAAAGGTTATACCGATGAGAGTGTTCTATCGGTTCTCATAAATAAGAAAAAAGTGAGAAACGTTCGAACGATGATACCTATTACTTTTTCACACGATATAAAAGGTACGTCTATCATAATTACGGTATTGCGAGTGTGTATGTTGCTACCTAGGTACTACTTCTTTCCGGTCGTTTCAAGTCGAAAAGTTCCTATGGAGCGGCAGCAACAAGTGTCGATACTGCGAAATGATTTTTCAAACGGAGTGAAAAGAAGGAAAGTAAGGGTAGAAGGAAAGATAAGTTGAAAAGTTTTGAAAGTCGTAGGTATCGTTCAGTTGGTACCGTCATGTATATAGGTACATACCTCCTACGTACTAACGTAGTACATATATCGACCAAGTTGAATTTCGTCGTTGACGCTCTTCTAGCCGCTTCCACCTATCTCGAAGCTTTCTCGTGCCGATAAGAGGGCCGGACGTGATATAAATTCGCGAGGGGTTTAAGCCACGATCGGTCTAACGAGCGTACCGGCCCGAACTCGGGGTCAGGAGTTCAGGGAATGGTGAAACCGCACGGTAATTTCCTCCGGTAATCGTCGCCCGCGTACCGCAAGCTACACCACATTCTTCTTTCTTTCTCTCGATTCTACGAAACTTATCGTTTCTCCGTAATTATTTAGCAAAAGTAACTTTTGCTGATAATCTTTTCGTGAACGTGCTTCTATCCGATACAAAAGAACGCGGGAAGCAAATTACAACTTTACGGTGATATTATCAATAATTAAATCTAATTTAAACTTGGATCGAGTGACTCTGAAATTGGATGTCCCTGAACCGACGTTATATTCGAAAAATCGAGATCCTATGTATTTTTTTTACTTCCGTTAACCGCACGAGATACCGTTCACTAGGAGACGAAGAAATCAGTTTGTTTAAACGGAAATGGAAAACGTGCACCGGTTAGAACGCCTTCGATTTTCCTCGATACGTTTACCCGTCGAAGGTTTAGGGTAGTTTCTTCGATCCTTTCCTTTGCTCGTTTTCTTTGCCACTTCTGGCATGAAAGTGTGCTAGAAGAGGATGGAAAAAGAGGAAACGATATATATATATATGTGTGTGTGTGTACACACTATTATATAGCGTATGCCACTTGGGAAATTCAGACAAGAATTAACTATACCTTATCATAGTTACCCACAAATGTTGCCGCTATCGGCCGTTCGTAGGACTATGAAGTACGATGCACCTAACGCTACGTGCCACGTCCACGTATTTTTCTAAACTATACTATATTATCCCGTGTTATCCCGAAAACAACAGATTATTACCTCTCCTATATCAAATATTAGAATTATCTTTCGAATTTAACACGAAATAAATAAGACGTATATTCGTGCGATCTCCTTTTTATCCGCAAGAAAGCAAAGTGAATTTTTAAAAGCTTACCCTTCCGTTAGGTCGATTAAAATAACGTAACATGAGCGCGATAACGCAAGGTCGCTCGCTATTCGCTCGATAAAGGAGACCGAAGGAAAGAATGTTCGCTTCGTAAAATGTCAAAATAAAAATCACCTTTTACGTAGTAAGAAAAGTTATTTAAGAAAGCAAGAATATTTTTCTTTCATTTTTTCATAAAGCGATGAAGTTAATAAAATTCACGAGAAAATAAAAAAAGAAATGGGGATAGTTGGAATACGAATTGCGAGAAATAAAAGGAATTTCGAGAAATCGATAAATGTTGATGAGAAATGAAGGGGAAAAAATGAATGTAAAGGTATGAGAGAAACGAGATTCTCGACGATAATAACGACGCATTTCTCTTGTTCCGATGCATAACGTAGATTCGTTCATACGTACGCGTATGAACGATGATTCATAGGTCTCATCGATTTAATCGCGGAGTACGCCTATCCATGACACGCGTCGCAAGATCAAAGTGAATTTATGTGAGTCATTCTCTTTTCCCGAAATGAAAATATATTCACTCTCTTCTTTTTTGATCACGTTCTCCTATTACCTATTTCTTAGACACTAATAATTTATCCACGTCGTAGGTATGTCATTCTTACTGCGCATTCTAGATGCATTTTTAATGCATCAAATAAGTCGGTCGATTCGAGGTATGTTAACTTTAATTTCCCTTTCCCCTCACGATTCGCTTTTACCATGGTGATTGGAAAATGGATACCCAATTCAGGTTAAACCAATAATAACTTCTACTTTAAAGTTGCTGCACTCGACGTCGTCTTCTGCTCTCTCTCTCTCTCTCTCTCTCCCTCTTTTTCCCTTTTCCACTTTATCTCTCCCTTTCTCTCAAACGGTCTCTCTTTCCATCTCGCTTTTCCTTCAACTCACTCGCGCGTTCTTCCTTGGAAATGAAGGTTCCAGCCGGATCTCGCTAAACTTTGCAATTGCATGTCATTCCTCCAGAGATGGTTTCCTCTTCGGTTGCCTACAGAAGGTATTACAACGCGTAGAAAATACCGTATCTCTCTAATTACTCGAAGAGAAAGAGAGAAATTATCTTACTATCTTAGTAGAAAATCGAGTTAACTATTGCGGTATAAGTTCTCCTTGATATTTAACTAGATGACAAATTTGTAACCAACGATCGGCATGGTTTCGTATACAGTAGGTTCGATCGAGTTTCCTAACGACGAAACTTATAATGTATTAGAAAAAGAAATATTAAAGAGACGTTCCTTTTCGAGAGAGTCGTAAAAGCCGATACCGTGTCGAACGTTCGCAGACAACGAAGACTCGAAGAAAAGACAATACGATATCTTATCGCGGTAACAACCGGTGTTAATATCAGAGCGATTCCTTTCCATCGAAGATCGCTCTTAGCCGGCGAGCCCTCTCGAGTTAAGGGTCGAGCACTTAGGTGGTCGAAGTGTTATTCGACAGGATCGAGGTATACCGAAGGAACAGCCACCGGGCACATCGGTCGAATCTTCAAGATATCGCCGAGAAAAGCTCCAAAGTTATTCGGCTCACAGTGCAAACTAATAACGACGTTTAAAAGCTCTAATATTTCCCGCCGCGGCTCGCCTTACTGCAAAGCGGACGGCTTGGATCGTGATGGTGGTATTGGTGGTGATGGTGCCAGTGTTGGTGGTAGTAGGAAAGCGAGACGGTGAGAGGGCTTCGGTGGGACGAAGCCAGGAAAAGTCCGGGCTAGAAACGCGCCTCCGCACGCGGAAACTTTAGATCTTATAAGAAAAGTTACCTCTTCGCGTTCTCCCGTTTCCTCTATCTCTCTTACACCAAGAGCTTGCCCGTTTTTAGCCCTCCTCTTTCTCTTCTACCACCTCTACCACCTCTACCAACCTCGATTCCACCTTCCTCTTTTTGCCTCCGGCAGCCTTCTCCCGAAACAACCCTTCCCCCTTTTCTACACCAGCACCACTACCAAGGTTCTCCCCTTCTCTCTTGCGCTATGGCTAGCAGCAACCCTCGACCCTCGTTCTCCGGATATAATACACCTTTAATTTCCGGATTATAAAGTCCCGCTCGACGCGGCGCGGTTAATTTACCGTTCTCACGCGCGATCCTAAGAGCGTATCTATGTGGGCATGCACAATTCTGCTTGCGTTATACCTGCTTTAGTGAATTCTATCGGTGTGGAAGGTAGAAACCCGAGAACTCCGCCACGGATACCGATCGTCGTATCATCGCTATCATCGATGATCTCGAAAAGACGAGATTCTTTTTGACGAAACGCACGAATCCTCGCGTGCGAATTAACGTCAAATTTAATACCAAAGATACAACTATCCCGGATCGTTCAAATACTTTTTCAAAGCTAAGCGAACGATGGTAAAATGGTATACACGGAAAATATATTCTTTTTTGCTTCTCCTCGTGGGCTAGCGTTTACCACGCTTATCGCACGCTAGAACGATCGATCTCCCTTTGTAGCGTACTTCGGTCACTCGCTATCATGTTTCATCGCGGATATCTTTCCCGTTTTTATTCCCCTTTGTAGGATATCGAAAAGTTGGAAAAATCGAAGAGCCTCAAAACGTTTCTCTTCGAGGCGAATACTTCTCTTCTATGCAATATATCCCGAACGTAGCGAGTCGAAGATCAATCGTTTCTCGTCTAACAAAAAGAAAAGAAAATTGAAGAGTCGAAAATTTGGAAGGGACGCGACGGTCTTTGCCCACGGATCGTCTGAAAATATTTGTAAACGACAAACGTGGAGAGAGGATAAACCGCAAAAGACTCAATAATAGATCCCTTACAAGAGAAGAAACGAACTCGATCGTAGATCGTGGACAATACCACACCGACGTACGTTTCCTGTTATTTGTCTTTGGTGGTACGTCGCAACGAAGCCTGCAGCCTTATTATTCCAAACATCGCCTGAAGAAATAGGAACCAGCGCGAAGGAATGTGACAGGGACTAAGGTGAAATGGAACGTCGAAGAAAAGATCGAGCAACGTTAACGGGCGGCTCGATGCGCTTATTTGACACCTCGAGCGACAAACGGCCACCTTATTACCTTCCCATCGTCACTCCTTCTCTCGCCGTTGTCCTCGCTTTTCACCGATCGCTTTTTCTGCTACTCTCTCTCTCTCTCTCTCTCTCTCTCTCTCTCTCTCTCTCTCTCTCTCCTTCTCTCTCTTTCTACCATCACTTTCCTTCACCCCTCGCAAAAGGAATTTTGTCCGAAAAAGAATTCTATTCGGTTGTACGTCCGGAAATTATACTCCACGAAAAAGCCATTCGTTCCTATCGAAAGATATTCTCACCACGCAAAATAGTACCGTTCTAACAGAAAGATTATAATTTACTACGTTCCCCCCGATTTTCACAGTAGAAATAAATATCTATATCGTCGTGCAGAAACACATATATAAATATATACCTATATACAGTACGGCCGATAATTTCTCCAAGTATTAAAAACGCAAAAAATGTTTCAGACTAATGTTTCAGACGTAACCCAGACAAAATCGCAGACAGAAACCCGAACAAAATACTAGACAAAATCTAGGACAAAACTATAAGCAAAAGCCCTGAACAAAAATCCAGATAAAATGCCGAACTAAACCCTCGGAACGAAACTCTGGGAATAACCCCAAATAAAACCCCGGAACAAAACCCTGGACGGAACCACAGACGAAACCTAAACCCACCTGACTCGAACCGACACAACCTACCGAGCCCAGACGATCAGACCAGACACCAGTTCAAGTCGAACCGAGCTGACCCGAACCGACCTATCCCGACCCTTTCTTATTTTGTCCGATCCTATTCTGTGTCCTCTATTGGATGTTCTGTTCTCTCCTATCTTGTTATGTCCTTTTCTACGTGGTCCTTGAGATTGGCATGACACAAGCATTAGCATAATTCCACAAGTCCTTCATTATTAAAATTATAATTCATACATTTTGCATCGATTTACTCAATCCAATTCTTTTTCATGTAAAACCGCACAAAGTCCAACCGAGCTATCTCCCTACGGTATACCTCGACTAACGCTGATGCCGGAGTCACGATAAATTTAAAGCTTGATAAACCACCAACGAGTCATTCAAAATACATGTGTAACTAGTGTTTTAAAAACGGCTCGACATTAGCAATAAGAATACGTAATAAGGAATAGAGTGTTTCGTTAAAAAATTTTAACGTGACCTTCCCAAAGCTCTCCGAGATTACCGCAAAATCTGATAATTACCATTACGACATGTCCCTCTTGACACCATACAACATTCGCCTAAAACATTTTTTACCTTTTTTATACTTAAATATTCGGAAATTATCGCGTTTGTACATTTAAGCCGAACATACTGTACATTTTTTTACATAGACTTATTATATATACCAAATCTTTTCGTTTCGACATTATCACTTGAATCGCGCCGTCGCATAAACTTTGATGGAACGAAGGCATTTAACCTCTCGTATCCAATCGCGCCTTTAATAGGCCTTACGTTAATCATGTATGCAAGAAGCGTTGCGAAAGTTCTCGCGCGAATTCAACCTCTCTCGATTGGTCGGAGGCCTATCATCGATCGATCGAGGGAACGATCGAATCAACGTAGGTAATTACCGCTGCGGAAAACGATGAATACGCGACCATTTAATGTGCAGCCTTCTGAACCTTCCTTCATCTTTTATATTTTTTTTTGTTCGTTTTCTTTTTCTTTCTCACTTTTTTCTTTTCACCAATTGCACGTTCTCTCTCTCTCTCTCTCTCTCTCTCTCTCTCTCTCTCTCTCTTTTTCTCTCTCTCAAGAAAACTGGAAATTTCACTGAAGTAGTCTACATATCGTGATATGGTATCGTCGGTCGTTCTCGTTTATCGTCATATTTTTGACGCGCGCGTAACACACAAAATTGAGAATTAATTATCGCGACACGAGCACAAGCGAGAAGAAGATGCTTGAACTTTTTGTTTACTGCTTCCTCGATCGCATACTTTTTAAATTCACTTTTTCTCTCGGAGTTAAAAATCACAGCCACTTCGTAGAACGCGAACGTTCGATAACCGATTCTCTGGTATCGTGTAAGATACTCACCGGCTGTCGAACCATCGCCTACGATTTTCTTTTAACCGATAAAACTTACGAAGAAATTGAATATCTCCGTTCTTTTATGCCTTACCACTTGCGCGAACAGGCGATTTCGATTCTCGTTTCTATTCGCAGACTTTATTTTCTTAACGTATTCACGCTTAAAAAGTTAGATGAAATTCCGTTAGAACAATATCCCATTCTCTCTCACTCTCTGTCTCTTTCTCTCTCTCTCTCTCTCTCTCTCTCTCTCTCTCTCTCTCTCTCTCTTTCTTTCTTTCTCACTCTGACGTATTTTCAAACTTTTGCATTTCTCCTCTTGCCTCATTCTTTGCATTCTTTCTCTTTCTCTCTCTCTCTCTCTCTCTCTCTCTCTCTCTCTCTCTCTCTCTCTCTCTCTCTCTCTCTCTCGTCGTTCCTCGTTCGATGTAAATCGTCTCTCTTCCGGTTACTTTCCACTTCTCGTGTCTACTGAAATTAAAACTATTCCAGTTAGATCTCTATAAAGATTACAAGAAATAAAAAGGATATTATTTTCTAATAGATTCTTTTCGCATAGAAACGAAACGGTTCCTAAGAGCGAACAAGTGAACGAATTTATAGTAACACAATGAGAGGTAACCACGACGTGGTGTCTCGTTGATCACGATTAAGCACATTGAAATGCGCGTCGGAGCGCATCGGGAGATCAATAAGCGAATCGTTTTTCGCGTACGTGCACGTGAACTATTGGTATGTTCGATGAACCCTAGTAGTCCCGTCCCGCGGACGTTCGAATTATCATCGTCGGCATGGCGATCTGGACAAAGTACCGCAACTCGCTTTCTCTCTAATCCAGTAATCAGTCGATTCGGTTCATCGATCAAGCGTGGAACCGGTGATTGCCCGATTTGGCGACTAATTAATTAATGGCTGTTTTCACCTCTCGGCTTTAGCTCCCCTCCTTCAAAACGCGGTTAAGTGCACACTGGTCACGCGAATACCTATTCATACGCTCTACGTACGTCTGACACTCGAGAGAGGGAGAGAGAAAGTGAGTGAGTGAGTGAGTGAGAGAGAGAGAGAGAGAGAACTAAGCGAAAATTATATTCGAAAGCGTTCGCGCGGTAAAGCAAGATAAAGTCGTCGAACATCGTTCTCTCCCTTTTCGCATCTCGAACACGCGTATTTGCTGTGAATAATGAAATAAGAGGATTCGCGGATGATACTTATAATTAAAAGTATCAGAAAATATTAAAGCAGATAATAATATTGTTCGGGAAATAATCTTCCTCGAAATTATAGGATACGAATGTGATACAGAACAATCAGACACCCGTTTATAGAACTACAAACTTAAACGTTGCGAAATTTTACTCCCTTGGAATAGCTAATAACTAATTTTATTAGTAATTGCCCTTCCTACGATTACGTCTATCAACCGACAAACGGATTAACAAATAGACTAACTTTAATAGACTGATCGTTACAGATTAGTTTATAACCGCAAACTTATAAACTGACCGTCGCTGACTAAAACTCATTACCGCAAACTGATTGACTTCGTTAAACGTTATCGAACTTTCGAAAATTTTCGGGATTGTTTTAGAAAACTGAATAAATATGTGATATGACAGGATCTTTTCTTCTCAATTGTTCTTAATAACCGTGACTCACATTATCGGATTCTCCAGTTTTCCTTCCTTTCTCCCTTATAATGTGATTTCTAGATTTCAAATTATTTTACCATCGAATCGCTGATCATTTATCGTATGCTTTTCTCCTTTTTATTTCTTTGTTCGTTTTCATCGATTCATTCGTTCTTGCGACTGTCGTCTAATCAAAACTATTCAAATATAATTTACTTCGTTAAAGAATATTGTTGTCTGACCCTTGAACCTCAATTAACAACTATAAAAATATCTAGTCACGGACTCTAACTAAACGTAAATAACTCTGTAAGCAAATTAATAATCTCGAATGGTATTCACTTCAAATAAAATCTTGGAATATAAACTGTATGAGATAAAGAAATTCTTCGACGACTATTCTTGAAAGAAATGTGAACAAAAATAAAAGAAAAAAATTGTCGAGATATTTATAAAGTCAGGGTATGTTCTTTTTCGTAACAGCGGTTACCTAAAGGTACGCTTGCTGAACATCGATAATCGTTCGATTCTATTTTGGTAAACGTAACGGACACGTAGAACGCAACGCGATATGAATATTGAACAGGCTAAAGTGAAAAGTGGCGGACGATCGGTGGCTACCCTATCGATATAGAAGCCGCCGATGAAATTCGTTGACTCTGTTCGTTTTTGTGAGAGCATGATCGAAACGCACGGACACTGGCCCGTTTGTTCTGTTCGTTCGTTCGTTCGTTCGTTCGGTGAAAGCTACGAAAATCAGCAGTGTAAACTAAAAGAGAAAACGAGGAGGAACGCAAAAGAGAGAAAAAATCGGAAAAACAACGCTCGCATAGTATCGACTCTCGAAGCGATAGTCACCAACGATAAGAACTTCATTGTCTCTGCGTCGAATCGAAAAACGAGCGAGTACTGTCGAGCGAGTATTGCCGAACGAGTAGGTACTACCGAGCGACGGGGTGGAAGAAGGCTAGAAAATCGGAGAGGGTGAGTGACCAGAACGCACTACCGACAAACGACTGCAGTTTGCGGTATCGTTCGCGTCGCTACGCTGGATAAGCGAATTTTTCCAATTTTTTGACGCTCCACCGTCTATGCACCGTGTATTCCCAATCGACACGCCTTGTTCTAATATTAAAAAAAAAAGGAGGAAAGAAAAAAGAAGAAAAAAAGAAAAAAAAAGAAAGAAATATGTGGAACGTGAACTATGAAAATAGGACGAGACTATAATGTTTTTTCACAAAAATTACTCCTTTCTTCGTTTATAACGTCGTACGTTAAACACATGCATATGCACGATAAAAAAGGAGAACAAATAAATAGAGAAAATCTCGTAGTACGAACGTCACGAAATGAAGGGAGTACACGACATACAAAAACGTGGCCGGTGCATCGTCATCCGGGTAGGACCAACACCTCTGTACACGTTTCACTCCTCGCCTATCTCGACGCGTTTAATAGGGTAGCACAGCGGATCGTGAATTTCATCCTGTCATCCGGCTAACAGTGTTTCGCATTACAGTCTGTAGATACATCCCGTGTATTCTAGCGTAGAGCTACGTACCGGTACTTGTACTTGTTTTCCCGGTATAACGCTGAAATTCAATGAAACCTTCTCTCCCCTCTCCCTCGCTCACTCTCCTCTCTCCCCTCTCTCTCCCTCTCTCTCTCTCTCTGTCTGTCTTCCAGACCTTTCAAGAATCCTTTTGTTTCACTCCCACTAAAATTCTACCCTTACTTCCTTCTTTGACCGATTATCATCGTCTTACTTCCAACTTAACGCGCGTTATCAATGTTCTCCTTTCTCCGTAAATTTATTCTAATTTAAAGCGAGCGCTATACTCCGCAGAAAAATGTTTCTAATTCGTTAAGAAAAGATGTCAGATCTAAAACTGCTAAACCTTCTTTTCTTTCTGTCTTTCTCTCTCTTTCTTTGCGTTCATCTTTCCCTTCCTTGTTTCTTAAGTAAAACTTGTATAACGCTCGTGAGCGAGAAAGACCGAAGAAGGAGGAGGAGGTTTGGTAGAGAGAAGCGAACCTTGGTAACTCGGAAGCCATATTAATAGTTGGCACTTAAGAGTTTCATTAAGTCGCGACCGCTCGATCACTGCCTAGCACCAACCCCCATCCCCTTTCTCCGCAGCAACTTTCAAACCCTTTCGCCGTCAGCTTTCGCCTCACCCACTCACTTTGGTCCTTCTTACCAAACGAACTTGCTCTCTATCGTAGAACCAGTTAAAATGCAGTCGCGTACCAAAGCTCGATGCCGAATGTATTTACTCTGCAGCACGAACTATTTACAGTTACGAGATACTAACGCTTTAGTTTCTTTCACAAACTTTTGCCGTTACAATAGCACGTAAACTTCGTCTTTCTCTCATTCTCTTACCTTTCGCACTTCGTTTCTCATTCGTTTCTTAGCAAATTCTTTGGAAATGCATCTACTTTAGATCATGCAAAAGATCAATTCGCCGATTAAAAAGCTTTCCTCGATCGTTTAATTTCATTTTAAAGAAAAAACAGACGATTGATGTCAAATATAAATGTCCTATCGGGGAAGTAATTTATCGGGATCTAATTTTATCAATTTGGTTGACGACAGTAAATAAAAGTTTTATCAAAGTAGATACGACAAAGAATTATTCGATGAAAATACAGTTCTGCAACACTTCCATTCGCGAAAAACAATGAATCTATCAATATTTCTGAAGGACATATGTAAATAGCCGAGGATAGTACACAAATAACAGAAGAGGAGAGCAAATATTAATTTTTCTTCGTTCCATAACATGAAAACTTCGGTGCTAACGTTTCATAATAGATGAAATAGCATTTTTCATAATTACGATCCATCGAGTTTCCGGTTAAAAAAGATAAAGAAATTGGGAACGTAGCTACATGGTCGGAATGATAGAGGTGTTTGTTTCGAGAGTATAGAATATATAAAATTAAGTTTTATAGAGATAGGTATAGCGTGTGCGTATACACACACATCACACACACACACCTCTCCCTATGTCGAGAGAAAGAGAGAGATTGAAAGAGGGGAAGGTGGGCCGACCATAAGCTTGGGTGCATTTTCAACACGGGCACCTCCGTCACCTCCCTGCAGCATCACCTCTCGTTCTCCCCCTTCTCTATTACGGGCCAAGAATTTATGACCCTCCGTGCTCCGGTGATTGAGATGGGCGTATCTAATGGCGCGGCTGTCTGCGCCGACGATCTATGCGATCCGTGCCTCTTTCTCTCTACAACCTCGTTTCTCTGACTCCTTCTCTACCTTTCTTTTATCCTTCGTCCGCCTTCTCTGCGCTTCGTTTGAACGAAGTTAAAACAGAGAAGAAAACGATGAAACAGAACTTCTGAAACAAAAAACAAAATTTCTTAAATAAAAACTAACTACCGAAATATCTCGCCAAAGATATATTTTCGACGTCCTCCAAGAAAAAAATTTCTCAATAAAATATTAATCTTTCGAATCGATTATTTCGAACGAAGCAAAACAAATCTATATTTTCTTTCGTCTATATCCCGAATATACGTTCGTAAAATAAAAATTCAAACGGGGCCAATTTTATTTCTACGCTGACTTTATGTCTATTGAATTATAATATATTTAGAGACTTAATATCGTGATATATAATCGTATGAAAACATTATTGGTCGAACAATTAGTGATTAATGCATTAACCGCTAAACAGGCAATCCGAATTTTGTCGAATACGATCAACGACGCTAAAAGCTCATATACACGATATAATTAATTTAATGATGATTGTTTACGACACGTATGAATGAAATCAATATCGTACCATTAAATAATTTTTCTCGTAAAATATAATAAAAGAAACGTATCGCACACCGTAGAAACAAAATACAGCGGCCAAGTTGCGTGTCGGCCAGTTTATGTTACCTGGCCATCTCATCCTATGTAATGGTAACAGTGTAGAAAAAGAAATCAAATAGCCGAACGTTAATAAAAGGTCTAATTTATCTAATCCTTTCTTTCGTACAACATACGTTTCAATATCTTGTTTCTTTTGTATTAATAAAATTCCATTCAATCGTTCATTAAATAGAACTCTCAATAATAATATTTGTTTGATATATTTTCTCATAATATCACTTGTTTTAGTTAATCAATATTCCTTTTGACACTCCAAAATTTCCGTAAAGATCGACCACTCGTGCTTGCTTTTGTCATTACCATGACAAGCGAGGATAGCACTACAGAATTTCCTAATGCTATAGAAACAATATGCAATTTGGTGCGCTGAAACAGAATCTGGTCTAACGTACATATCAGTATTGTCTTGTAACGAAATTTCATTATTCCTGTCGCTATGTGGTATAGGATATGCACACAGCGTGAGTTTGTATCGTACGACCAAAGATAATTCTACAGGTAAATTACGTTTTCCATATTTCCGTAGGTATAACGAAAAGAGTCGACGAAACCGAATCTATTCGGTTGAATTTATCGACTTGCGAAAAATCGGCTACGTACTATGTACCACGAGTACTAAGAACGAAAATCGAATCATCCGAATCATTGCTCACCGAAACTGTTTCTACAAATGTTCTATCTATAACAACGTACAGCAAATTATTACCAGTGAACGTCGAAAATGTAATATTTCGATTCGACACACCCGCATGGATTTCGACGACATTGGCTACATTCTGCGAATGATTTCGGTCGACGAGATCGAGTACAAATACTATCACGAACGAAAACGTGATACGTGTTAAATTGTACGAATACCCGATACGACTCAATCGCGCGATGTTTTACGATTTTGTTACCATTTGTATTCCGCAAGGGCCAGAAAATATCGACGGCATAAATATAACTGAATTCCAGTGGCACGAATTCTTTTTACTTTCGACCGGCCGATCGATTAACGCGGAGAAGAAGAGGATCCGTAAACGAGGGAAAGAAGAAAAACGAAGACTTGATCGGCTCGTAAAGAAGGAACTGGCCAAATGAACGACGCGGTAGATCGTAGGAGCCGTTTTCTGGAGTTTTTCACGAGCAAGGATCGCCTTCGGAATATAAAAGTGAATGTATCTCTGGCAAATAAGAAGAATCGATAATGGCATCGACGTCGAAGTAGAATAATACGAGGAAGAAGAGGAAAGAAAAAAGAAGCAGGAGGAGGAGAAAAGGAAAGAAAAAGAATGGATAGTTCCTAATTGGCCGATTCTTCGCGAAGGTGACTTAGTCGTCAGAGGTGAGAGCAAGAGCCGAGCGTTCGGTCAAAGTAAGAGCACGTCCGTTATTTGCGAACGTCGCGCGTCTCCTCGTCCTTTCCAACTACCATCCTTTTCACAGTCGTCCAGTGCCCGGAGCGGCAAGTGTTGGAGTGGCAAAGGGCACGGGACGAGAGGCAGTCTGCTCACCCTCTCAATTCTCTCGCAATTCTCTTCCACCACTACGTTCGCCTTCTCGTCCACCTCTTCATCTACCTCCTCTGCGTTCTCCTCTACGTCCTTCTCTTTCACGGCGAAGCGAATATCTCGTTATATACAGAGAACGTATAACGCAGAATAGGTGGAGCAGTAAACGTCCTAGTCCTCTGTATCCAAGTAATTGGTGTCCTATTGTCTCCGTCGCCGCCCTTTCCGACAGCATCCTGTTGTACATCTACACGCAAGCCTGTTTGCAGACACGTTTGCGTCTGACTTCCCCGTATAGTCACGCTTCCATCGTATTACTAGACATACACTAACTATTATTCCAACCCTTGCACATATCAATAACGCGCATTAGGTGGATCGAAAGGCCGATTTGAAAGAACGAAAATTCAGATGAAAAATTCTTTTAAAAGTCTTGTCCAAAAGGAGAAGAGAAGGTACGATGATGGGGTATAGGATACGACGCCTTTGATCGAAACGAATTCTCCGAGTGTTGGTCTTTGTTTCATCCCGATCCCTACGATCTTCAAAAATAGGCCTGTGTGCCGTTGAAATTCTCGAAGGTCGTAAGTCCGATTATCTCTCGCATCCATTGCATTCATTCACTGCAAACACGAGAGAGAGAGAGAGAGAGAGAGAGAGATGGAGAGGGGGAGACAGACAAAACGGAACACGACGCCAAGCTATTCCCGATATTACTATTTAGTCACGAAGCCACAGCACTCGGGCAACGCTTCAAAGCATGGCGACGAGTTATTGGCTCCGGCGTTGTTCGCTCCAGTCTTCGTTACCATCTTCGCTTACTCCTCCCACTCTCATCTCGACGTGTCTCTGACTCAGCCTTCGGATGCAGACCATTTCGTACATACCAGTCGTCAACCGATGTAACTTTCTACCGCAACGCCGATCTCCCCTTCAACGAAACGACGTCGTTGTCGTGACTTCTATTCTCCCTCTTTTCCCTCCGTTTCTCTTCCCTTCCCACGAACTCAACCAATCACCTTAACCCTTTCCTTTTTCTATAACCAACGGAATTCCAAACTTTTCTTTCTTACGTCGACGTCCGATTCGTATCGGCGTTTTCTTAAAATTCTTTACGACGAGTCGACCGCTCATGAACGAACGTTGTCACAGAAGGGGAAAGCGATTCTAGGAAATGCAACGTCGATAGATATCGATAACTCGAATTCCACGGTTATAAATCGGCTCGTGGTGCACCGAACGTGACTTACGAAGAGTCCGAAGGCAACTGACGTTATTGGAATTTACTGGCCCGAAAATTGGGACGCGCTAAGCCCTTTGGAATTACGTGCACTCTCTTCTCTTCCTATCCTTCTCTCGCAATTCCACCACCTAACCTGCCACCAGATCAACCCTTCTATCTTATACATACTACCCCTTTTTGATTTTCCTCGATTCGATCTCTCGTCGTCTCCTTTCCTCTCAGAGATCTTTGATCAAAGACTTCCGAGGCTCGTCAAAGTTTTCTCGAAAAATTGCTGGTATTCGATTAAGTCGGGATAAGGAGACTTTTAAACTGAAATTTCTCGAGGATTTTATACCAGACTACTTATAAGTGAAAACGAGAGATGTCGTATCTCGAAACTAGAAGAGATCGATCGATTGATATTAATAACCAGACCGTAGCAGATACGAGATATTCGAAGATCTATCCTCCCGTTCCAATTGCCTTGCGATTCTATATAATAACGAATTAATCAAACGGAAAGACAGAGCGATATTAAAATACCAATACATCCTTGCAAATTCCTCTACGAAAAATCTGAAATTCATAGAGATACATTATTGGATATCAACTACTTTGACATATGTACGGAATGATATGATATAATACGTGATAGCAAATTAGTTTAATATCAAATCTCTAGATCTAAATCGAACTAACGATAAATAACAAAATAAATTACTAAGAAATACGTATAGAAATGCAACTCTGACATCGGGATAAACTAAAATAGTTTGAAAAATTCTACTTAGATGTATCGATTTAGATACATCCTTTAAACAGATATAATTATTTTGTATCGATATCTATTTTCATGCGGTTACTAAAATGTTCGAATAATCGTGAGAAATCGTTCGAAATAGGCGCATCGCGGTATTAGTCCGATTTGGTGTCCATACCTCGGACGGTACACACGTATTCACATTGTATACATGTCTACTATCATAATGTACTGCACACATTATTACGATACCATATTATTACGTTGGCTGCTTTATTAAATCTAGTTTCGCGGTAAAGCCGCAATCTGCCACTGCGTTATAATTCAATTCCGTGTAAAAGCAAATCCATTAGTCCACCGTTGCCACATCTGTTCGCAAAATGAAAATGTTTGGCACGTTCACGGTGCATTTTACTTATGGTTTACTAATTGCATTATATTCCATATTGAACAAAACGCAACGTAATTACAAATTTTATAAAAAATCTGAAGATCATTATTTTCCAAATGGTCGTTATTTCCAACTAGACGATCTAGTATGTTATTTATCACATGAAATATAACAAGTATCTCCGCGATGAGAGTAGTTTTTGCACGTTTAGTTCGTTAACATCGTTTCGTTTCATTCGGTGAATACTGTTACACGTCCAACAAGAAATGAATGAATAAAAGATAACAAGAAATTCATGATACACACCAACATACTCACAGACGCACAAAAGCATTTTAAATAATAACACACGTTCGTCGTTTACCAAGATCATAAATACAGTAAAATATAAAAGATAAATGTCAACCAATTGCCGCAAATAATTTGATTTAATGAGGAATAGTAAAAAAAGAAACGAATAGGCGACAAAGATGAAAAGATGACGTTTGATTGATATTAAAATGAAATGTTTTCAATGGGTAACTTTAGTGTTAAGATCCATAAAGCCCAACGAAAGGGGTTGAAGGAGATATATACTAGTTCGCATCTTGTGTCTCGCGCGTGCTTCACACCCCAAAACTTAATCCTGTCTCCCTCTCTCCCTCTCTCTCTCTCTCTCTCTCTCTCTCTCTCTCTCTCTCTCTCTCTCTCTCTCTCTCTGTATCTTCGTCTCAAAGAGAAAGAGCTCTTGGATCGTTCCCTCTACGCGTTGAGGTCTCAATGTTGTACCAACCTGTACACGAGCGTACGTACTTAGGTGTGCTCGAAGTTGGAGTCATGGATAGGGTGGCAAGAATAGAAAGCGGCAAGGAAAGGGTGACGAGAAACGTATAATTAGAGAGAAAGGGAGAAAGCGGATGGCACCCGTCGCCGCGAATCATCCGCAATTACCGCGTGCCTACGTTATCCACGTGTCGGTGCCTCATTCGAGACATTTCCTCCGCCCGATCTTGTAGAAATTTACGTGTATTCGTGCCAATGAATAAATTCCCTCGTCGATACACACGGATCACAGAACGGTGGTGTGCGTGCTCGTTGCTTCGGAATGGGAGGAACGTCGTTTTGCTCGCGACGAACGGAACTTGGAAATACTCGTACAACCAACTACCAACCTACCGACTTTTCCGATATCCTCGCCTTTGTTAACCTTTCGAACCTTACCACACGCTAACCACAACACTTTTTTCATTACTCGTCTAACACTATGTACCTTTTGAAAGTCGTATTAAAATTCGTATATGATATTTCAAAGGTAAAATTTGTCTCTTATCTCTGTCAATGTTAATAAAATAGAATAGAGAATAAAATTCTGTCAAAGACAACAATTCGCATCGATTGATCGTTTGATCAAAGAAAACAAATTACTGATTTTCTAAATGTAAATGAAAATAAATCAATATTATAATAAGCTGAAAGATTCGATATTATCACGGAAATCTTACGTCGTTTTATGTTTATCGTTATACATACATAGATATATTTATAGCAACTACGGCATATTTAGAGATCAATTTTATGTAATTTCGAGAAGAATTACTCTATTTTATAAACTATATTTTTTTTCGATTACGATTCGTTTACGATACTGAATTTTGCTATTGTTCGAAAGAATAGATTCTTCTTCTAAGAACTTAAATCAAGATACGAGGATCAATAGATATACATGGAATAATGACAATTCTATCAAAATTCACGAGGGTTGATATGTTCGCCCGGCTATTCTTATTTCATCGATCGATTACTTCCCTTCCTCTTCACTGGATCGTGTGAACGAAAGCGAGCGAATCATCGCAGAGATTATTGGCAAACCGACTAGTACTCGGCGTGATTTCTCCGGAGACGAACGAGCCAAATGCTTTCTCGTCGTTATTCTTCGCCATGTTTAACGTATGCATCAGTGACAGCCCGATCTTCCAAGAATCATAAAAGATCTTTGATAAATGTATAGCTAAAGATACACATAAAGATATAGGATATATATATATATACACGTGTGTACGTGTGTGGATATGTATGTGAATGCCTAATGCTTAAATAGTCATGCTAGTGAAATACAAAGCATACTCATCGTAGATTACAATAAAACAGAACAAGTTATTCTTATACGAAGCATAGCTTTTAGATGCTCAAAGGGCGTATTATTTCGATTCTATCCGTCGAATATATAAATGTCCCTTTAAAAAATGCTATCGAATATAAATATGAACGGAGTATTATAATTCGACGAACAATATGACGCGACTAATCAACGAGAGTGATTTCGTAAGAATGTGTTTTTACATTTTTGAGAAATAAAACCTCTGTTTTAATAAAAATTACTTTGAGATCAATGCATTCGCGAATGGATTATTCGCGAATGGAACAATGTGATTATAATAAGTACAAAACATATTTTCAACTTTTACGTATCTAACCGCAACAAAACATTTCCGACGTGCAAATAAATATTTTATGAAAAAAAAAAACACGTACGTGCATTTCTTTGATATTATTGACCAAAAAAATTACAAAGGGATAAAAGATGTATATGTGCTCGTATTCGAGCCGACACAAAAAATAAAACCACGAATAAATGAGAAGCACCGGTATGAGAAGCTCTTAATCATTCGGAAAGCAAGCTCACGATTCGAATCGAGTATCGTTTCGTCGTACGGCTTCACAACTCGAACAATAAATTTACTCTCTCAAATTAGTAGGTAGGTTCATCCACGACGATACATTAGCCGTAGGTGATTTCGAGTCGACGAATACGAATTACTTCGTCGAATTACTCTTAGCGTTCTTCTTTCGGTTTCTCCGTCTATCCTCTGCCGTCTCATTCAACCCCCCATGGGGCTGTTTTCATCAGCGTGGAGAGCGATGACATCAGGTAGTAGAAACGATAAAGAACGTTTTGACTATGAACCGAACACTGGATGCAACGAGCTTGGCGTAAATAACAGAAATGTAGGAGTGAAGAGAAAAGAAGAGAAAAAGAGAGAAAGGAAGAAAGAGAAAGAAGGGAGAGTAAAGGAGGAGAGGAAGAACAGGAGTAGGAGATGAAAGCGAAGCACAGAATCTCTAGGAGCCACGAAGGAAAGAGCCTCGGGGCTTGGTTAACGAGTAAAGTCGCTCCAAACCTCTCCCCCACTACCACGATACGCTATTCGCTCTATAGCATAGAACCAACAACTTTGAGACGGGCTAACCAACCAACTAACTCGCAATAATCTCGCCCTGCGTCCTCTTAATAAACCTCTTTCCGGATAAAAAAAATTTCTTCCTTCCTTCTCTCCCCTTCTCTCTCTTTTTGTCCCACGATTATCAAAGTTAGTTCACTGTTACTTTGGATTAATATCGGATATTTCTATTAGTGATGTTTTCTAAAAACGCCCTAACGTAAGATAAAATTAAAAAAAAAGACGAACAAAATTCAACGGTATAAGATAGAGAAAGATAGATAAAAAGTTGTAAGAGGAAAGCCAAAGTAAGTAAATTGATTGGGCAAGAACGCATCAAGTTGGGCAATACGATAGTAAGTAGAGAAGTTGCAATTGGCCAGTATCCTCGGTTTCACACCCTCGCTCGCAGACTGTCCTTTTGAGCAATATTAAGCTCTCTTCTCGCTACGATACCTCGAGCTATATATATATATATATATATATATATATATATATATACACACATACATATAAGAGCCTAAGCAAGGTAACAGTAGGATATAGGATAGCATACGGCTGTTACTAGGAAGAGGGATGAATTATCGCGCTCGGAAGCCAAGTCGAAAGTTCTCAATTCCCATTAAGCGGGGCAGCCGGCCAGAAACCGATAGGTTAGTTGGAGAACCTGCTGGGAATCCTCGGTCTTCCGACCACCAACCAATCCGATGACTACACCCGACCGATGAGAAACAGAGTCAAGCAGCCGCCAACGGTGGTGTACACGATCTTTCTCTACCGTTTGCGTTCTCTCTCTCTCTCTCTCTCTCTCTCTCTCTCTCTCTCTCTCTCTCTCTCTCTCTCTATGACAAACTACTATATATACAACGGCGACGACACGACGACACCACTCAAAGGACAAAGACACGGTACTTCGCCATTGTACGCGATAAAACATCTAATCGTAGCCCTTTTCAACGAATCTCCTCGCTACGTTTACCTTTTCTACTCGCCCTTTCTCGAGAAAAAGAGACAAAGCTTGCGCTTTCCTCTCTTTTATTCCATAAATCTCGTGAGATAGAGCGAGAGAAAGAACAGAGAGAGAATGTTCTTTTTACGGTACACGAGAGAACATGATGTTGAAAGTCAACGCTCGGAAAAAGCTGCAAAACAAAATTACGCATTTTCGGCCTCTTTAACGTCACCCTACCGTAGTTTAACAAGCGTGACTGAGAAACCGTACTGGGAGACCGAGTGATCTCGTGACGGTCTCGGTTGTACGAGTAAAATTATAAAAAACCTTTCTGATTCGTTTCTTCGCGACAGCTCGCATATTATGATTTATCTCGACAAATTCATTGTAAGATCTTGGCAAAAATCTATCTCTCAAAAGAAATTCATCACGTTGATAACCAACACGTCGATCGGCATGAATAATTTCGTATCACAAAAACGGTGAACAAGAGGAATTTATTCTAATCTGAGATCTTTCTCATTGATTTCCAAAGCGACGATCGAAATACGTGTCCAGCATTACTCTCAAGCATTCATTCGACGTTGGATAAGTTAAAGACTGTGCAATTGGATGGTCCAAGTCCGACGAAGGAGAAGGACAAAGTTTCCGAGATGATTCGGCGGGGCATGTTGAAGAGTAGAATCTAAAGGAGAATCTGGTGATATTGAAATCAACGGGTGGAAAACAAGAATCCGAAGTGCATCTGACTCTTGCTACATAGTATCTACGCAGTACCGTCGACCGTTTTCCTGATGAAACGTTACCTTCTATCGACATTGCTTGTCAATTTCAATGGACTCTCCATTCAAACTGATATATATCTCAAATCACCGTTATTGTATCTTGATATATCCAACGTTACTCTGTAAACGTTTCTGTATAGAGAAAACGAGAAAAAGAAAAGAAGAGAGACAAAGAGAGAGGAAATATATCTTCTCCTAACTTATCGTTACTGAATGTTCGAGCAAAGAAAACATCGTCAAAAGAATCGTTACCGGTATAATAGAAAATGTTAAAAGAATGATGTACGTATTCTTTCGTACGCTATTCTCGACGGATACGATCGAACGTTGATCGTAGTTTAACGTAAAGTTCGATGTTTCGATTGAATTGAAAAAGGAAAAAAGGAAAGAAATAGATGGAATCTGGGTGAGTTAAAATTCGATTTAAATTAACAAGCGGAAAACAAAAGTTTGCTCGATGTAGGATCCTAAAGCGAAACGGAATGAAACGAAAGAAAGTACCTTTAAACACGGGCTAGCACGAAATTACGTACACGCGTACGCGTACGCGTGCGTGTCCGTCGCTAACTAAAAGTGTGCATAAGCCCTGACTGTTGCGACAAATACAAAAAGGCCGAGTTGAGATAGAAAGAGGAAGGAAGGCAGAGAGAAAGAGAGAGATAAAGACAAAAAAGGAAGAAAGAGATATGAGAAGAGCAGACGCCAGTGAGATAACAGCATAGTTTCGTTCGCAATTATATGAACACTGCATCCAGTAGACCTTCTTCCGACAAACCGCCATGTACGCAAATTTAATTAATGGTTACGAAGTATTTGTTGTCTCCCTACTTATGGAATTTTACTCGTGATTTTCAATTTGCCCGATTAATTAAGAAATTGCGCTACGCTCACGAACCAGTGATATTAACTACAATGTCTCGCTAACGATTACTTTATATTCTCGTTACGTGAAAATTTGAAGAGACGAAAATTAATTAATTAAAAAAGATGTAGGTTTACTTTTATTTCATACACAAACTCGCTTGAAATTTGTAAAAACTTACTACCAACTGTGGGATGTTTCCAAAAATGATAAATAATTATTACGCTTAAAAAAATAATGGACTTGTCGCATAAACATACCCTATGGCATAATGTTGCTGCAAATATATGCTCGGTGACCTAAACGAACTGGAAATCCACATGCCGGATAATATTTTTGAAGGACACTGCAACGAGAGATATTTACTTTTGATTTGTCGCGTCGGTCGTTGAAGCGAAACGCGTACGGTGCTTCAGGTGATGCGGCTGCGCTAGTTTAACCGGTATAAACTTGGGTCAGAGTTCGTACCTGCAGCCGCGAATACCGAGTTGCACCTTACCACATGAATACGTAATGTCGTAATCTTATGCGGAGCTCGACGAACTCCTCGCGAGATTGCACAGGTGCGCTTCAAGGAATCTCGCGTCCCTCTAAAATCGCCTTTTTTCAACTTTCTTTTTATATTTCTAATCTTGGATACAATACCTTCCTCGATTTACCGTGTCGCACGATATTCGTTCGATTCGTGAAAAACCAACTACGTTCTCTATCTATTTTTATTTATCGAGGAAAAGGCTCATGGAAAAGAGCATTTTAGTTCCGTTTGATTTTATTTATTCTTTAAACGACATAGCTGTTTCAATCATTTCGTTGAACCATCGAATAAGTCCGCAGATTTTTCTCGTCCTCTCATCTAATTTTTACACCCTTCGTGAAACAAAATCATGCACTCTAAATAGCCTCTCAGTAATCTAACACAAAAATATCTACAATACGATTTGCGAGTATGAGAATAGTATACATGTTTATTAAAAGACTCACTTTACTCATCGAAAATCATCGAATGAACAATCCAAAGTGAATTCGATTAAAAAAACTACACAAGCATTGCTATTTCTGTCTAATTTTTCTCAACTGGCAAATTTCTATCATTAATTTTGAATTGCTTGACTTCAAATAGCAATTATATTTTCGAATGAATCGAGAAAAATTACCATTTTCAAAAATGAATCTCGGTCTATAAAAGTTTACGATTTGTTAATAATCTCGATATTTCACACACATACCCGCAGACACACAAATATCCACAGACACACTCACGCACGCACGCACACACCCATTCATGATACTACAAATACTTTAACTATTTTTACCTAACAACAAAGTATGAGCTAAAGTTGTTGCTTTACGTTCCAAAGTATGTCAGACAGAAGGTCGTACTTTCTAACAATTTCTCAATATAGAAGATTCATTGATTCCGATCCAAAAAAAGAAAAAAAAGAAAAGAAAAAAGAAACAGAACAAATTCGAAAAGATGCACATGAAAAGCTAGAATACAAAACGAGAGAAGAGAGAACAAGAATAGAAATCGTTTGTCCAAAATGAAGTAAGCATTGTCGAACCTCTATTACACTCTTGTAATAAAGTTTCTGTCGGGCCGCCTCTCTACCTGTAGTTCTTGTTCTCGAACTACAGCTTTCTCTATCCCTTACATTCCTACTATCCCTTCTCCCCCTTCTTGCCTCCTTCTTCTTCCCTACGGTATCCGCCGTCGCAAATTAATTAGGGAGTCTAATTACGATCCCCAGTCTCTCAGTTACGTTCTCTCGTTCCACCGCAATTTAGTTTTCTCACTTTTCTGCACGATTATTCTACGACAAACGAAAGAAAAACGGAACGTAGCCTTTTGTTTATTCCGAATCTTAACGAGCTTGATTAGCTCAAAAATATTCTCGGTTATCACAATTGTAAAAATTATCTGGTAGGAATAATCACGGAAGCGAAGTTCGGATCGTCCGTTTTCGTTCGTTATTAACGAACGAGAGAATCATATGTTTGATAACAGTGTCATTTTCATTTCAAGCTTACGAGATCGATTATACGCCGAAACAATGCGCGACACGTAATTGGCCAAAGCGGAGAGAAACGATACACTGTCATAAGTAGTTGGTCGATCGTAGTCTCGATTAAATGGACAGAAATTTAGTTTGCCGTTGCTGCCAATATCGATACAGTGTAGAGCCGACGATGCGATGGATGGGTACTTCGTAATTTTGACACGGATCGATTGGCGTCGTCCTACGAATCTCGATATTCATCTTTCGCTGCCATACAATGCAACCAAGATACGAGCAACTTCAACTATCGATCCTCATTATCAACTCTTTGATCGATTTTTAATTAACCGGGATAGTTCTTTCATCGAGTAATGCTATTATTTCTGTAAAAAAACAATTCACGGAAATCGCGAACATTCATTTTTTCAAAGTGTACTTATGTATCGCGATAAGAGATAGTTGTTGCTTCTTAATTGAATATTTTTATAAAGTTTTAACAATTTTTTATCAAGTTATTACAAAGTAGAAATAATGAAGGAGTTATAGATATAGTTCGCTTCGTTCCTTTAAATTCTATCGAGGCGAATAAATATTAGGACGGAGAAAAATTGCTTATTGACGGAAATAGATGTTGATAGAAAAGTATTTACGGAAAAAAAATATACGCGCGTGTATAGAGCGTTACATCTACAGGGTTGGTCTAATCATCGGCTGGATGACACGAACAATCGATAAATGGATCATAATTGATATGATTACTATACGATCCCAGGCTCTCTTGTTAATACGTTCCGCATTTACGAGGGCGGACAACGCGTAGACTGCAATCAACGGGCGATTGTTTATCGGCAATCAGTCGCTGGTCTACGATTGCCAATCAGCTCGTAATTTGCCAATTGAAATCGAAACGTGCCAAAGGAGGTCCGCGTATGGTCTACTCGAGCGAAAACCGAACAAGGAGATCGAAAGAAAGAAGCAATGTAACTCTTATACCTTGTATTCGAGTTATTGCTTTTCTGTAAATATTATAATCGACCTAAAGTAATTCAGTTGCATACCTATAGGAATAAATTTGTATCGAACGAAGATGTTCAAAAATGTACCGACATTAAGACGATTATCTCGGTTTTGTCGGATTATAGAAATGTCTAAAGTTTGTATTACGCGTAGACAACGTATAGGAGCAAGCGAGTACGAGTGGATTACGATTCCATACGCACTGCAACTAAAATAGAAAGAGACGAAAAGAAACACTCCAGGGGAAATATTTACGAGCGATACCATTAGCATTCGCTCGAGAACAGTGTCGCATGGGAAACGCGTTACGAGTACTTCTGATGTGTTTTACGAACATCCGTAACAACGTGGCATGCAAATTGCAACGATCCTAAGCGGATGTCGCGTGTAAGCGAAAAAGCACGATGCGAACGTCGATGTAACTCTAGAGGGATGGCCAGCATATCGTTACATATCGATCTATCGATCGAACGTGAACAAAGTTCTCAAACGTACGCACGAAGAGATCTTTTGAAATTCTTATGACCGAGATCGATCGATCGTATCTCGAATTATAATCAGCGAAAGCATACTCTCTTAGCGGAAAAAAATCCATAAGAGAGGAATCACGCGATATAGATATTTTCACGAATGAATTGATGCGTTAGCGTGCCTCAAGAGCTTACGTAGCAACATAGAAGAGCGCGTAACTAGTAGTAGGAAGATAGAAGCAATGCGTATCCGATTCACGTTTCGAACTATCCTTTCAATTAAATCAATCTCCCCCGTAAATGACGCTTTGAAGTACCTCGTTCCCGGTCGAGTCTATTCCACCTTCGGTCTCATCAGTGGCATAGTACTCCTCCAACTCCATTCCCATCTCCTCCTCGTTCTATTCTAGTGCTCGCTTTCTGCCTCCGTTGCTATCCCCACCCACACCTCCGCGTCCGCCCCTTCTACCTCTCTACTTCACCGACGGAGCCGCAGAGCTTGATTCACCATCGTCGCAAGATTACACGTATCCTGTGGTAACCACGAAATTCGAGAAGCTGCTAGAGCGTGAACGAAGCAACGTAGAGCGAGCGGATATAAACGATACCTACTTCTGTGAATACCGGCTTTCGTAATACGCACGTAGATGCATCGAGAACAGGCCGATTGTTTATGTTAGCTCGTATTTAACGATTTATTGAGAATCAGGAATGTTATGAAGGACTCTAGGCTCGAAACATTCTCGAGTGTTCTCCCTTCTTTTTACTCGAAACGACCTTTTGGTGCGCGAAGTAGAATCATTTCTTAGAAAAGCGATCTTGGCAGGCTCGAATGCGGAACGCCGAGGGAGCCAAGTCGATCGAAGGATGGAGGCGGATTTCGGCGGTGACCCGAGGAACGTGAAGCAAGGAGGAGCGAGGGACAAGAAGGAACAGGATGGATATTGCGAGAAGTGATTTATGCGAGAGGCGCGAGAGCGCATATTGCGGTAAGGGAGAGCGCGCTGACGCGTAACGGAGGCGGTCGAGAGATTCGCACGTGTGGCTCTTCGTCTATCTGGAACCGTACCGTGGCGCACAACTCGAGTCTAACGTCGCCCTTCCACGACTACTAGATACTGCCCGTTACTCGACTTGCCAATATCCACGCGAATGATCGCTCTTGACCGTTCGATGCTCCCACCAACGCCCCTTTAAAAGCTAATCGAGTACGAAGTGAAAGAAAGAGAACGATCTCTTTTCTTTCTCTTTCCTACGATTTCTTTCATTTCAAAAGCCCCTTCCCGCCGTGGAGAAGCGTAATGTCACAAAGTGCGGCTGTCGGCTAAGAGATTGCGACGAGTTTTTCGATAAAAGATAGGCGCGCTCGTTTTACCGTGCCATTCTTCGAGCCACCTCCACTTCTTTCTTCTTCTACTTCTTCTTATTCTTTTCTTTCTCTTTATCATCCTCCTCCGTCTATCGTACGTCTGAGCTTACGCTTGAGGCTTAAGGGCAGAGAAGTGAAGAGACAAGCGGAGGGCTTCGCGACGTCTCTCGCTTTTCAGGATAAGGGTCGGCCGGAACTTTGCTACGAGAGAAATCTCGAGAGCCGTCGAAAGAGGGAGACGGACGCTCGTAGATAGAAGGGCCCCGCCGTTCGAGCCCCGATAATGAAATGGATGCCCTCGAGTACGAGCTCGCTCATTCGCTTCCTCGCTACCGCTTCGAGCTACCCTCTTACGACGTTCCTACCGCTACGTTCAATTCCAGGGCAATGCGTGGTGCGAAGCCCATTCGCAAATTAACCTTACTTATTCATTAACGCTAACGACCTACTACATACTACCTACTAACACCGCCACCATCGACGCGAGTCACGCGCCTCTTCTTCTTCCGTTTCGCTTTCTCTTATTTTCCCTTTATTTCTTTCCTCTTCGCGAAAGGGTTTCTCGTTAGATGGAGAATTGGTTCGCTGAACCCTTTATCATTTGGAAGGCATTACCAATATCCTCGCGCGTATGATTTTCGCGAATCACGGATAACGAACTCTTCGAAAAGAAAGAGTAACAAAAAGAATGATATAGAGAGAGAGAGAGAGGAAGGAGAATAAAGGGCTCGTACGCGAGTTCGTATTATCCTCGTGCGGTCGATCCACTTGCACTTACCGCGACTCGTATACCGAATAGCAAAGAGCCCGAAGATAAAACGCCAGCCTCCGATGATAGACGATGGATATCGCTGGTAACAAATAGGGGATTTGGGAGAAACGTTTAGGTTTAAAGCGGATACGCGAGAAACCTGGCGATCGGTATCCCCGAGTATTGCCGACGTACGAAGCATGGGAAAAGATAAAGAGGAAGAGACATATGAGAGAATCTAAAAATTCTGTACTGAAGCATCAAGAAAAAAAGAAGCATATTTGAGAAATCGCATTGATTCAAGTGGAAGGGTCAAGGAGACGTTTGCGAACAGCCAATTATCGACGTCTTGAGTCCACAGGGTTTTAAGTAGCGAAAGAAGGAAGGAAAAGGAGAAGAAAGAAACGAGATCTTAAACGATTATTGCTGGATCTTAGCTAGAAAGCGGCAACGTCGTCGACCCAAGACGAGGACGAAAACGTCTCGTCGGAGATGTAACGAGAGGGAAAGAGAAGAGAAAAAGAAGGAAGAGAAAAGGGAATAGAGAGAGAGAGAGAGAGAGAGAGGGAGGGAGGGAGGAAGGAAAAGGAGGTAAGAGAGAAAAGAACAAGCGGAAAAATTGCTTTAAACGGAAAAAAATGTGGCGAGAGAACGGCAGCGAGCTTCGAGTCGGCTCTCGGCACCCCGAACCCTTCCTCATCCCTATACCCTTTATCCCTCGTTTGTTGGAGCAGCAGCGAGAGAAACACGCGGGTCGCCTCTGTTGGTAATTTTTCAGCCCTCTTTTAATTCACCCTGGCCCTTTACCCGTAACCCTTCTCCACTCTCCCAACGCGTGTCTCCGCGAACGAAACACGTTGTGCGACGAAATGCGGTGCTATACTGTGCGGTGCGATGTAGTGCGGTGCGGTGCGGTGCGGTACGGTGCGGTGCGGTGCGATACGGTGCGGTGCGGTGCCATGAAGTTCGGTCTCGTAGACTGGCCCTCGCCTCTCATGCGAATAACTCCTCGAGCATGCGAGTAGGCATTTTCAGAACGAGCTGTTAGTTGTACCGTATAACGAGCGTCGCGGCGCGCTACGACGGCGAGCAATCAAGTTCTTACCTGTCGACGTCGGTTTCTTCCTTTTCTTTTCTTTCCATTCGTATTTAGCTTCCACGCTAAAGCAAGACGTTCCATAACCTACCGAGTTTGTCGATTCGAATCGATTTGAAATATATCGTACGAGCCACGATTCGATAATGATACGGCCTCCCTCCATTAATTCATCGTTTACACGGGCAACAATTCGCAGCAGGCGCCACCAGCGACAACAACGTCAATGACCAAATGCGTTCTCGAATGAACCGCTTTGTTACCGGTCCCTCATTATTCACACGGTCGTTATCGTATATACCAATGCAATTAATCGGTTAATGAAAAGCAAAAGCATTTTTAAAGGCGGGTATCGAGCGTCGATGCCAATCCTCGCTCTGAGAATGCGTTATGACTCCATAAAACCTTTCACAATGCGTACAGTCGACGCACTTACAGCTCGCAATGACCCGAGCATACTCGCCGGAGAGCATTGTTCTCGACCTTTCAACTACCGCATGAATTGATAACAACGTAATACCACATATTATTAGCAGTTGCACGAGGCTACTATGCCATTAATTACGAAACTTCATTTTCCTTATAAATGTACGTTCTCGGCGCTATACCGAGGGCAAACTCGTCCATTGTGGTCCTCCCAAAAATACTGTGTGCCTAGATTAACGCTTGCAATAACGCGTTGTAGCAAAGGTAACGTCGAAAAATAAAGAAAGTAAATTACGGAGTTATACTGGCCGAGCGCGGTCTCATTCTACTTACAGAATTTACGGGGTAGTTAGAGAAATGAATTTTTTCATCGCTTATGAAAGTGACTATAATAAGCGGATATATCGCACTTAATTCGGAAACCGAAAAATATTTTTAATTAGCTCTTAGTAGCTCTGAAAACGAATAAAACCTGATTCGTATAGAGGGAACAGAAGAAACAGAGAGAAACAGAGAGAGAGAGAGAGATGGAAGTAACGATCCCGTTACATCAAGCGTTTTATACGATAAGTACACGAGAGCACGTCCAGACATCCGTGAAGCATACGCTTACATACGGAATCGACATCCGAAATTACATTGAACAGTGAGGTGCGGTCTACGTGCTATACTCGAACAGTACCGTGTAGGTGCAAACAACAATTAAGCATTCCAATAATACAATAATTATCATTGAATGCGACATCGGTATGAATTCGTAATCGACAACCGCCATCGAATTAATGTGTCTAGGCATCGAACGTAACCGCGACACGGGAAACGTTTGAACTTCTCTCCTATTCTATCGAATTTTGCTAGCTTTTAACGTGCAAACGATCGCGCCAAATCTATAATGGTCTATATATGAAACGAGAATCCATTTCATTTTAAGATTTTTACCAATACTACTTTTCTATTTACATCTAAGTATTCAAACATCGACTACTCTTATCGTTTTATTTTTAATCGAAACAATTTCTACTTTTGTTTCTACTTCGTAATTGTTCCTTTTTTTATAGAACTCTCTTATTTTTCGCTATGATTCGTAATGTAATATCGGCGAAAAAAGAAAGATCGATGGGGAACGATATGAATCTCTCGTTAACGTACGATAAATGACAAACGATGGAGAAACGTTGAAAAGCGAAAGCTAAAAGCACCGATCTAAAATCGGCTTCCCTAATCGTTCATCGTATAGATATGTAAGCTACGTTGATCCAGATATCTATTCGGTAAACGACCTTTTACTTCGTTAGCTACCAACAGAAGAAGATAAGCTTCTGAAAGAAAAGCTATTGATCTCATATCTTTTAATGGAGAGCGCTGTCTGCTTTATAACATAAAGTCTAACTATATCATCCTTCTTTATCTTACAATGATTACCCTGATCGATCATCCTTTCTGAAAAACAATCTATGGATTTTATGCCTCGAGCCAACAAATCCGTCCGATCCTTCGCCTTTCCTCTTTCTCTTTGCCGATAAAGAAAGAAATTAATCCTGCCCGGAGATTACGGCATAATACAATATAATTATGACGTAAAAATAAGTAAAATCGAGGATATCTCGGTTATATAAAGGATCGCTTTATTTTATAATATTATATTCGATCGAGTTTTTATCCAGACGTATCAGCTTATGAAACATGGACTGTAAATAAAATGAATCTGCTCGATTTAAATGCCATAGTTTTAACTTGCCACTCTTTTAACATATCATTTACTTATTATACACACATATACTGAATTTATAATCAACTTGCGGGAATAGAATAAATGAAAGAAAAATTAAAAGACGAAGCAGGCAAAAAAGAAATTCTTTGGGAACGCTAATCGAAGTCGAAAGAATTTTCTTTGAAATAACTCAGATATTATATCCCATCCTAATGGTCATCAGATTTCTTCTTTCGTTCAAGGTTCACGTACAGAACGTAATTTGTTCCGATTAAACCCGACGATGGCAGAGGAAGCAGTTTGCTAGATCCAGTTGCATTGCCGCTTCGCTTACAGAATGATCGAGGAAAAGACCGAGAGTAAGAAGGAGTTTGATTAGCATGCGGATCGAAGAAAGGGAAGAAAATTTCTCTCGTTTTCTCCGCGATTACGAGCACCTCGCCCGACTTTACTTTTGAAGATGGATCTGCTACTATTGGGCGCATCTCAACGAAATTCAGGATTATAGGAATTCGTAAGGAACGCCCTTAATATATTTTACTGAAAGAGATATCGCTGGCGCAGTAGATTCGACGATTATGGGAAAATTGCTAAGAAATATCTACCGAAAACTAATTTACAAGGAAAAATCGAAACTTGATATTACCTATGAAGTAAGAAAAAGTGTCATTCACGGTCGAAAAGATTATCAGCTTTAGAAGCTTCCCAAAGTAATCTTAAGAGGATATCGATCTATTTGCTTAACTCCTAACGTCTTAGACTCGACTACCTCGCGTCTCTCGCGGGAATTTCGGTAAGAACTTCTATACCTGCCATACTGCATTCAGAATTGCGAGCCGTTAGGAAAAGCTATCCAGAGCGTTATGACGAAAATCACTTTTCTCCTCCTCCGCATTTACTCTCTCACTTTCTTCTCTTTCTTTCTCTCTCTCTCTCTCTCTCTCTCTCTCTCTTTCTCTATTCTTCGCAGTATTCCGCTCTGTAACGTCGATTATACTTAGCTATCTTCGAAAATACAGGCAAACGTTAGCTTCCTTGCGAGGGAAACGAATTGTCGGGACTTCGGACGATATTCTTTTTCATCGTCCGAACGTCGAATCGCTCTCGTGAAGCTTTTACCTCCGCCTTTTGGATCTCGTCTATTTATCTAAACACCTCCTTTCACTTTATAGAGCAATAATTCTGAACATTACACCCAGTAGAAAGCACCCGGTGTAATACGTTTTGATATTCCGTAGATGGTAAGACATTGTGCCCTGTCATATGCCGAGGGATAAGAAGACGTTCTTTACCGATTAATGAAGCACTTTACTGAGATGCGAGAGAGAAGAAAAAAGTGCGCAAGGGAGGAGAGAGAGAGAGAGAGAGAGAAAATAGGGAAACTAAAGCGAAAAGAAGATAAAAGAAAAAAAGGAGGACGGAAGACAATATTTTTACAACGGTCTCACGAGTACCATATACTACGAGAAGTGAAGTTACTTCAACGCGTTTCACGAACGTATCACCTGCACGTTCTGCCTTAATGGTAATTACTTATTCACAAAGTCAAAAGAGCATTAGCATCGTTCCTTAATAAATAATAAGATGACGTTATGGTTTCGCAAAGAGCATATATGGAAGACGGTCTCAAGTTTATACTATTTTTCTCTCGCTGTTATGCGTGAACCAAGCTGAAAATATTTTCTCTCTTGGCATCGACATAATTCTTATATTATAACTAGTCTATCTTTAAAGATATCGCAAGCTAAAGAGGAAGTCTTCGTTACGTCCTTGCGTTATGAGGATTTAACGTTGAAATTAATTTTCTCGTACGAAATACATCTCTGGATAGATAATACAATATAGAAAAAGGAAAGCGGCTTCTTTTCGCAATGAAAGAAACTCGGCGAGTTTCGCGAAGAAAGATGGGAAGCAAGGAATTGATCAAGCAGAGTCCCTTTTTATCTTTTATGTCGACCAAGAAATGTTTTTATAGTAGAAAGCTGATAAGACTCGAATCGAAGGGTCTCTTTTCATTTATCTCGACTCGACTAGTCCTTCACGATCAGAGAAAACACGAGGAAACGTCTATATATTATTTATATATATCATACTATATATGTTACACCGTATTTGTTTCACCGATTCTCTCACAAATTCAATTGTTTGATCGCTCTTGTCATTCGGCCATTATTATCGTATTATGCCCTATATCGATAAATTTTACAAGTTCCCATACCTGAATACTCCTAAATAGAATCGCTAAAAGATATAACATATAAACTGATAATGAGATTATTGATACATTTGTAACACTCGAACGAAAATTAGTTTTCAATTACGAGTAATTTATGTTAATTCGAAATGTACTATCTCGTGGAATAGGTATTTAAAAATAAGGATACGCGAGAAGAAAAAATTTTTTAAGTGATTACTATAACATTTATAATAAAAATAATTCAAGCGGAACGTATTTATCGTAGTACGAAGTGAATGTGTATCAAGGAATATCTGGAATATCGAATAGGAAGACATTTATGCCATGCATGCTCACGTTTCAAAACGTAGTCGTAAGGTCGAAGAACGCTTCTCCCTAGTTCCTATCTACCAGACGTATTTCAGAGCCGTTAGAATTCGACTGCAGGCAGATCGATGCGCGTCGCATTCCGCTGCGAATTCCTAAGCCGTCCAAAGTAGAGAGGGGATCGCGTTAGAAGGATCCATAGCACTCGCTCTTCTCGCTTCCATATCTCGGTCTTCTCGTAGCCATCGTAGCCATACACGACGTTTCTTCGTAATCCAGGAAGATTCCATAACAAATACTCCAGAAGACTGCACCTTCGATTTTAAATTATTAAAGCGAATACATACTCGAATTGTTAAACTGACGATCGTCCTTAAAAACTGTCAGAAAGCATTCTCTTTGATGGAATATTTTTGAACCGCTTGGAGATAGAGAGAAATTTTTGAAAGGCATAGAGCTCGTATAAAAAAGAAAAGAAAGAGGTCGACTCGCGTACTGTACTTTTGGTCGAGCGTTAAGAAGGTTGAGAATAAGGTAGAAGGAGAAATAAGAGCAGAGGGCAGAGACGAGAGGCGTAGTAGAGCGCTTGGTAATTATTACTTTCATTTTTAGCAAGTACCAAGGATAATGCCATTCGAAAGAAACGAGGAGGCGAAAAGTCAGTGTAAAGAGAAAGACAGAGAGAGAGAGAGAGAGAGAGAGAGAGAGAGAAGCAAAGTGAAAGAGAAAGACCGTTGTTACTTACACCTCTATATACCTACGTGGTGCCGGTTATGGGATCCCATAACGTCGAGTCTACTCCAAAGTACTCCTTATCCCAACCTCCGCAACAGCTCTAATGTTCCTGTCGTAACGACAAAGAGTGGCTTGCCTTCTGGCAACCTATTCTTGCCGTAGAGAAGTGCTCGTATTTACACCGTACTCAAAGAGTACATACTACTAGGTACATCGGAATCATGATTATCGATTAAGCAAATATCCTCGTTCGTCCTTAACGCCTTCTTCTCGAGAATTCTGCGGGCAAATCGAATCGTTCTATGTGAGAACGCACGACGATAAGATCACGAACCGATATCGAAACGGTAGTCACATACGCTCGTACATCGAGAACGATGGGGAAAAAGAAGGGGAGAAGGTAGCGTCGAAGGATGAAAGAAAAGACGAAAGGAATAGTTTCGGCATCGTATACGTGCTACGATCACAAAAAAGGAAAGACTCGAACATAAGACACTCTCTTACACGTAGAGCAGTAGCAGTTGGCGCATGCATCATCCACGGCATTTTCCACCATGTTATTCCGTTCTAGAGGCACGATTCGCATCCTCTACGTCCTTCGTTGTAGAAAATATAGGTGGAACGTGGCTACTCTGGCACTGCTGCCAAATTCTCTTGGATATTATGCCAAGCATACATGCAGATACCTTGTCTCCTCTAAATATGAGCGGCGATTAGAGCGGTATGTTATCAGAAAACTTTTCGAAGCGCCCTTTCGGGTTCGGTATGATGTCCTTTTATGCGAGTACCATTCGCTCACGCTAAAGATAATGACGCGCGTCTAGCCAACTCATTCAAGAGGATATAGGTAATAATAAAATCGAGATAGAAAGGAATAGTAGTTCATTAATGGTTATTCGAAGTGACGGCCACGAGTCTTTTTGTCGAAAAACTTTTCGACGTTCTTGGCAAGGTTCGGTCGGCGTCATCGATAGCCGTACCATTCATCTTCGAGGGGCTTCTTCTTCTTCTCCTCGCTTTCTCGCGCGACCTCCTCTTCTTCTTCGCCGCCAATTCTGCTGCGGGTACGAGGATGGGGAATGAAGGCGTGATAGATGGCATTAGAGTTACACGATCAACCTACCCCACCATTCTCGACCTCTTTACCACACCGACGAACTCTTGCCGGTCTCGAGCCGTGCCACGAGTAGGTACGCGGCTTCTCTCTTGCTAATCGCCAAAGTCTAAACTGATATTGATATACAAGGAGCAGCGAAAAATGTAATTAAACCGCCAAGGCGAGAGTTCTCCCACTCTCCTCTCCTTACTTCGATCTACTTCGCAACTATCCCCGTTTCCTTTCGAGAAGGAAGTTTCACCTCCGAACTGCCAAGCTGTAGAGAACGACCGTGTAACTACCTGCCGTTGAGAAACCGTATAAAAACCGTCCCTCTTTAATAATTACTTATTCTTACTTTCCATTACGAATACAACGTTTCCCTTTTTAGTTCGTTCTAATTACAAATTTACATTGTTTCTCGCGAGTCCTACCAGCAAGCATCTAAAATTTATGAAACGTTCCTAAACGAACCTGAACAATCTTTTCTCTGTTCGCTTAATTCTGTTCCTTGGTTCGAACTTGTTTTTTTTTTAGACAATAAAATTTAAGAAGTATTTGACAATATCCTCAAAATATCACGAAAACTTTCTTTCTCTTCTTCTTCTTCTTTTTCTTTCTCTTTTTCTTTTTCTTTTTCTTTTTCTTTTTCTTTTTCTTCTCCTTTCTTTGCCCATTTTTTAGCTACATTCCAATTTTATAACCCGGAAGCTCGCACATCTCGCTTATCTATGTACGAGCAGACCCGTTTGCAGTATAGCACGCGTACCACCGAAGCACGCGACCGCCTAATAAGCTTTATTTGTCTCCCCCTTCCCTCTCAGTCCCTTCCGACTCGCGCGCCGTATTACTTTATTTACGGTGCAACGGTGCAAAGCAGGGTGGGTGTCGGCAATGGCGGGAGCGAACAATGTAAATATCAACCGACATTATTAATACTCCTGGTAATTTTGCCTAATTGAAAATGCCTAAGGAAAATCGAGCCGATCCTACCTTCCATCCGACCATCCCTCTCCATTTCCGTCCATCTCGTTCGTTCCCTCACAGCAATTTTCTAATGCCTCCATTTTCAACTTCCACCCCTTGCCCCTTCGTACTCTCTATTAAAAGCTTCAAGATCACAAAGATAATGTATTAATAAAAATCATGGGACACGACCGAGTGTCACGACCGAGAGAACTGGTTTCTTTAAAAAAAAGAAAAGTATATTTATTAGAACGCTCAAATAGATAATCGAAATAATACACGTAATAGTGTTGCATCCATGCTACAAGCTCACAGTTTGAGATTTGAAAGATCAGATCTTTCGAAGTATGATCTAGACGTCCGTTAAATGTGATACATCGAGTGATATATCGTGTCGTGATATAAGCTTTCCATGTACGTTCGCATGATTTCGGAGTGACTATATTTTCCCATGACGTACTGAAAGCTTGACATGAATGATTGGCTGGCTGTAGATACGGGATAAAGTTAGAGCCTGAAAATTTCTCTTCGATAGCTTTTCCCTCTCTCTTATATAGTATGTATCTCTATCCTTCTCTCTTTCTCTCTCTCTCTCTCTCTCTCTCTCTCGCTCTCTCCGTTCGTTCGACTTGTTGATCATCATGAAAATAATCACCTTATCTCTGCTATCACCGAGTTTGCGCGCACATAGTTAACGCCGGTTAACTTTTACGATATTACGGTCCGACATTAATCGTCCATAGCGCGCTCTAACCGAAAGCGACGCTATAAAATTACGTCTCGCATGTACGCGAGTTCGTGTGAAAATTTGTATCACTTTAACGGGGATCATGGGAATTCGCTTAACTCTTTTTTTTTTGTTATCATCGACCTGTTCCCACATGCAATTCCGGAGAGAGAAAGGGAGAGAGACAGACAGACAGGGAAAAGAGAGTAAGAGAGCGAGAGAGAAAGAGAAAGAGAGAGAGAGAGAGAGAGCAAAAGAGAAAAAGAAATGAAAAAAAAGAGAGAAAGACTTGCCCACGACCTATCCTATTTGCGACGTTTCAGGAGAACTGCATGAAATCATAAACAAATATGCGGGTAACGAGATGTAAACAGCGCGTATACATGCATACATATATAAGAGGAATGGTAGGTGTAAAAAAACAAGGTAAAAGGATGAAAGAAAAAGCTGAAGAGAAAATGAAAGAAAAAAAGAGTGAGGAGGAAGAGAAACGAGAATGATGTACCAACAATAAATCCTATAAGACTCCTAATGCGTTTGCTCGCAGTCGCTCGTAACACTTTTCGAGTAAGCACGTAGTCCGAACTTTCCATCCTCGTTAATTATTCGGAGAGATTTCGGATGGTAAGTAGAAGCTGCGTCGAGTTAATTAAGAAATCTACAACTAAAACTGTGTAAAAAATCGATAAATTCGTGGTATGGCTACACATGTATCGAAGAAAGAAAAGAAAGTAAAAGGCCGGTGGTAAGTCTTGGAAAATGGGTTCTTCGTGAGTACAGAGAAAGCAACGTGGCTAGGTCCATGCTTGGGACCATGGACTCGCGGTTATCGACGTTCCACATACCTCTCGCGCATCTCTCCGTGTACTACTACTAGCTACATCATAGAAACTGGCGCGCGCAGGAACGTACCCTTAGACCTCAGAGCGACGTCACAGTTGCCGTATTTGCAGGCGGAGCGTGGAACACTTACTGGCCGGTGCACGTTCATCTCACCACCACGCACGTCTCACACAGACAAAATGTGTATCTACACGTTGGTAAATCCACTGAACGTCAGATGCAACCTCGCTCTTACGAAAATAATGGTAGTCGGAAGTACGTGAGTGCTCGAAAGGGAGAAGAGAGGATGGGACGGAATGCGTCTAAGCAATTAGAGAGTGTGGACAATCCACTGCCGACCTTTCGCCGTTCCACCCTTTCCATTTACATTCGCACCGTGATGCATCCCTTTCTATATTCGAATTACCATCCTACGAGAATAAAAGAATATACTAAATTAAACGAATTTATTTCGAATAAAACTGCTACTTGAACTTTCTTACCGTTCTTGTCCGAAATCTTTTTCCCATTTCGACAAAAGAGAAAAACTCTTGGAAGAGTTCCAACAATTTGGAAATAATTCTAATTCCGTTCTCGAAACGCACGAGATATCTCTCGGAATCGGACGATGGGTTAGCCGCTTTAAGTAGAACGTATGTCGTAAGAGCCAACTTGCAGTAGTGCAAACGCGACCAACCGAAGCGCATATGCCACAACTTCCAACTCTGATAGTCCTTATGTATTGGGTATACATGCTATATATGTATGTAGATATGTACATACATGCGGTTGCTCAAACTGTTTCTGGAAGGCGTTATACCACGCTACGATCTTCCATAGTAGCTTGTACCTTTCTCTCGTAAATTAGGAAAAATATTTTCGTTCGCTACTATTTCTATAGTCTCCCAAGGCACTTTTCAGCAGCTCAACGGCGAATTGGCTGCTCCGAAGACCGGAAAATGTTATATCGCCTCGCTGGATGTTACATCACTTTTGAAATTGAAGTCATAAAGCTACGAAGAGTACAATGAGACGAGATCGAAAAGAGAAACGCGCAAAACATAATTGTTAACGATTGCTCTCCACGAATCAGAGCGCGTAATCATATTGCAATCACGTTTTTGAGCCTTTGAACTAGCTACGTTCGAAGATATTATCATCGATAAAGTTGCGTGTCTGAAAATCGCTCGACTTTTGTATCCTTTCGATAAAACAGAAGGAGGTAGAGTCAGTCGAACGTGCACGTTTCGCTGATCGCATCCTTATTTCTACGTGGGATACGCGTTTTACATGATATCGGAACTCTATAGAGAGTAAAAGAGTAAGAGAGAGGCCTGCTTTATACACGATACACGAGGTATTGTGCACTCGAAACGATATGGTAACACAAAGTAGGACAAGCTGGCATTGGCCGGACAGGAGAAAATTTACGTCCCGTTCTCTCCGATAGCTGTGCACGGCTTTGTTTCGGAGCTTGAAAGGTACCCCAACTAAGCTAGTACACTGTTACTACTACCACGCCAGTAGATTTACAATTCTTTCTTTTCATTGAGCTTCCATCGTTGAAAAAACTCACTCGAAAAGGCACAGAAGATATGTACATACGTATAGACCGGTATCGTAGCGTGAAAGAGACCATGGTCACGACCTCGACCATGGTCACGACCGTACCTTCTGTCGATGTAAAAACGTACTACTTAGAAAGACGCGTTAACGAACCTAACTAACACAAGAATGCGAGTAAAGGTCTATCGTCGAATTGTGTAACATAAATATACATAGGATGATATTTATGAATGAATGGTTTCCTGACTTTTTATTTCTAAAAGTTATTCTTTGTCGCACGATTTACAATTGTACATTTTTCAAAACATTACCTCACACGTGCGATCTATTAAACGAGAATCACGTAAAGAAATTAAAATAGATCGTTTCTCTCGGAAATTAAATTCCGTAAACGTGCAATATAAAAATCTATAAAACGAATTAATCTCTCTACATCGAGATCGTATAAATTCTGTCACAAAAAAATGACTAAACTATAAGAAATAGAAAGGAACAATTCGTAAGGATATAAAATAAAAATAACTGTTTCCGGAGATACTTATGAAACAAAAAAATCACATTTGATTCGTTTCTCTAAAAACACGTAAAGGACCTGTTGCACATCGCAGAGAACGATGATCCAAACGATGAGGAATGCCATGTGTTTCGTTTATTTCTCCAATCCGTACTCTTTACTCGTTCTTTGATCTTTCTAAATGCATCTCTACACTTGAACGTTTTCTTTATATTTTGTACTTTTATCCAATACTATGTTCTACTATATGTTTACTCTTGTACGAACAAGTTTAAAAATTCACTGTATAATTTCAATACGCGTATGTTTGTAATAATTTTATTTAAACTTGAATATTATTTCGCTTTGTAAAATTAAAAAAGACGAATCGTTACTAAGAGTTTATCTTTGATTTCATGAATATAATTAGAAATCAAAAATAATATTTAGTAATAATTCTTTTATTTTTCCATCATTTTTTAATGATAATGTATGTTCAAAGGAACATTTCTCCCTTTTATCAAAACATGTTGGTACTACCATCTCTCGTGAAAATAGTAAAACTAAATGTACATTGGGATATTTTTCATTCGATGATAAAACAGACACTTATCTAAAAAACAGATGGTAATTCAGATAATGATCGATATTTAGTGCATTTGGTAGCAAAGTACAATAGCAATATCAAAAATAAAAATAAATATACTTAAATTCTGTCTAACAGCGATAAATATACGAATGTAATTTAAGTGTAAATATAAATGAAAAAAAAAAGTTTTTAATGAAAAATATTTGTTGTTATAAGCTTTAATAATGAGAAACACATTATTATTATATAAATTAATGGTATCAGAAATAATATCGAGCTAATTTAAACTTTTTCGAAACGTGTCTAACACATGCGGTTATTCAAAATTAGTAGGTTTTCCCTCCATGGTTAGTGTCTTGCAACGCCATCTAACCTTCCAAGTACAAAATTTAAATTGTCTCTGAATTTTTATAAACACTTGTAAGCATCTCCAAATAATCTTAAAAGTAAACTAATATTGTATTATACTGTGCCTGTTTAACAGCATTACTTTAACTTCAAGAAATCTAGTGCAGGACTGTAATCTGTAATATATATGTAATATCTTAAAGAGATACTATTTTCAACGTAAATATTTGTTACAAAGTCACTTAACCTATTCCCACATCTGTCATAGGAGTTTTTATCAATTGCTATATAATTTTTAAACACACGTTGAATATGGCTTGTCAAGTGGCTAGTGCAAATTGCGAAAAAATGCAGAGTTCTATGGACAACAAAGATATAGACTTAAAAAACTGCAGGAAACTTATTAAATCGTACATCGATTTGGTAGTATTATGTTTTCATTTTGTAATGTTAGGATAAATATTATGTTATATATTAATATTTGATGTATTTACAGCATTTATATAGCGCTGCTTTATTTTGGGCCGATAAAGTTGTTTCATTGAGTAACGAAGATCCAAAAGATATATGTACTTTAGCTCATTGTATGTATCTTATGAAGCAATATCATCGAGCTGCACACCTTATTAGAAGTCGTGGACTTGAAAAGGTTGAATATAAAATTAGAGATTATTAATACTAAGTAATGTTCATCATAAATTATTGTATGATTATCAAAGTTTTGTACATTTTCCAGACTTATGTAATGTGTCATTATTTAGTAGTAAAAAGTCTTTATGAAGCAAGAGAATATAATGAAGCTCTTCAAGTCATTAATGAATCTGAAATTTGTACAAATATAAATCAATCAGGAATTAGTTTTAATGATCGTCCTGATATCCTTGAAGATACTCCAAAAAATGTGAGTATTGCATCGATACTAATCTCAATATTATTTATATTTAAGAATATGTATTTAACAGATATGTCAAGCTATATATCTTATTTTTTATCAATTGTTATTTGTCATTCTATTAGGTGCAAAGTGCTATATTATATGTAAAAGGTAAAGTTTATCAAGCTATGGATAATAGAGCAATGGCAACAGATTGTTACAAACAAGCTCTACATTGTGATGTTTATTCATATCAAGCATTTGAATCTCTTGTACAAAATCAAATGCTTTCAGCAACAGAAGGTTTATGTGGAAATTATTTCTTATATATGTAAATATACATGAAATAATAAAACCTATCATAATGCAATTATTTAATTTTATTAGAAAGAGAACTTTTGGAATCTCTTCCTTTTGGAGAACAATGCACAGAAGCTGAAGCTGAGCTATTACGTTTATTATATGAAAGTAAACTAAAAAAATATCAGGAACCATACAAAAAACAATCATTGGCCACTTGCAGTGTGATGGGAGTCCCTGTTATTGATAGATTGTCTGATAATTTAGATTTAGAAGTGTCTGAAGCTGAAAGACTATATTATAATTGTGATTATCATAAATGTTTTTCACTTACAGAAAGGTGATTATAGAACATTCTCTCTTTCCAATATTTAATTCTTTAATATATTACAAAATATTATTTTATTGAATTATATAGAATTTTAAACAAGGATCCATATCATACCGCATGTCTGCCAGTACACATTGCCTGCTTAGTTGAATTAAAAAAAACCAATGGTAAATATAATTTTTTAGTTAGAATATTCATATATAATACTATGCACTCCTAACAAATTCTTTATTAGATAATATATTTCTTTTTCAGCATTATTTTATTTGGCACACAAATTGGTTGATCTATATCCAGATATGGCTTTAGCATGGTTTGCTGTAGGATGTTATTACTACAGCATAGGTAAAATATTTCTACAGCTTGAAATATCTTTCATAATTTCTTTTTCTTAATAAATTATATAAATAGTACATTTATATTGTACAGGTAAAAGTGATCCAGCCAGAAGATATTTAGTAAAAGCTACCACATTAAATAGTTTATTTGCACCAACTTGGTTAGTGTATGGACATTCATTTGCAGTAGAAAATGAACATGATCAAGCAATGGCTGCTTATTTCAACGCATCACAATTAATGAAAGGTTGTCATCTTCCACTTTTATACATAGGACTGGAATGTGGATTAACAAATAATCTTAAACTGGCTGACAAGTTTTTTCAACAGGCTCAAGAAATAGCACCAAATGATCCATTTGTTATACATGAAATGGGAGTAATATCTTTCTATAATATGGAGTAAGCTTTTATTATATATTTAAATAATATTTGGAAATCTATCAAATTTATCAAGAGTTGTAATTACATCTAATATAGTTACAAAACTGCAGAAAGGCAATTTAAAGAAGCTATGAGAAGAATTCAATGTGGACTTAAAGATGTAATTTTACCTAGTAAGTGGGAAGCCCTCTTGAATAACTTAGGTCACACATGTAGAAAAATGAAGAAATATGAAGAAGCTTTAAATTATCACCAACAGGTAAAAAAAAAATATCCGTACATTATATTTCTTAAATCGCTATTTTTTCTTGCATATAAAAATAAGAAATTTTATTATAAAAATATATAAATTATATCTATTGTTGTATTATAGGCATTAGTATTAAACCCCCTAAATCCATCAACATATTCAGCTATGGGTTTTATTAATGCTTTAATGGGAAATATACAAGAAGCAGTTGATGCTTTTCATAGAGCTTTAGGACTTAGAAGAGATGATACGTTTACAACTACTATGCTAACCTATGTTATGGAACAACTTATTGATGAAGCTCCACCATACCCTGGTATATATAAAATTTATTATCCATAAATAATTTTTCACGAATAAAAAAAAAACTAAAATTTGAATTCATATATTTCAGATGCACCTATTGATATTCCAAAATATACGAATCCTGATTCTAGAGTAGAACCGGAAATAATAGAATCTGCAAAAACTTCTAGTAGCACAGTTAATTCACAAGATCAAGACATTGGCAAATTAAGAGTAAATTTATTTTCTGGATGGGGTGAAGATTCTAGTAAAGCAGAAACAAATACATCTAATAGAATTACAGACTCCAGAGATGCTGTTGTAAACTATTCAACCGGTGATATGAGTTCTGAAGTTGAAATGTTAGATTCATCAACAGCTCATATAGAATATAATTAAATATCTCTGGTATATGTCTTATAAAGTAAATAAATTTATTATATAATAAATCACTTCATCCTTTTATATTATCATTTTTCTTATTTCAGTTTGAAAAGTAAAGAAATTCTTAATAATATTATATTGCGATATAAAAATAAAGTAATAATTCTCTGGTAACTAGGCAAAAAAATTCTTAAAAAATCTTGTTCCAAATCTTGTTTACAAATTTTTTCTTTGCATCTCATCTTACATGCTATCCAAATGCACTTCTTAAGCTGCTGCAGGCCACGGACATCCGCACAATATTTAACGAGCGTGATTCTAATTTTTTCATTGAAAATTTAAGACAGGATTCTATATTATTTTAAGAAAAAGAAAATGTTCGAATTTAATATATTAAAAAAAATGCAATGATTCGATATTTAATTTAATAAAAAACAATGTCTCACAATGCCTCTACTTTTAATATAATAAGAATAAGAATGCAATGACTCAACTTTTAATATAATAAAAAAAAGTACAAAAAATTGATTTTAATCTATTAAGAAAAAGATGTAATTTTTAAAAACTATTGATTTAAAAAATTACAAAAGCTTGACTTTAATTTTCAAAAGATCCTACTTTTCACGAACACGAGTGCAGAACACCATGGGATGGAATGGTTTATCATTTTCATTCAGGTTCAAACTATTATTACTACTACGAGCAAAAGTGTCAACATAGTAAAGGGGTAAAAGGGATTTTGATAAGACCAAAAGCCATTAACGAAGGGTTCGATATATCGATCACCTCCGAATAATAACTTATAGTCGATAGTTGCCCTCTTGAACCACAGTTTGTGGGGGCCTTTTCAGCATATAGCCTCTTCTTACTTCGTGCCCTCACCACTGCATTGGAGCATTTCGTATTCTTAAATTACGTTTTCTACTCTACCTAGATGCATCTCTGTTATCTAATTGATATTTATTTAATAAAACAAAAATAAAAATAAAATATTCATAAATATTTAATTTATCCTGTGAAACTATCCTAGCCTGTGGACAATCAGTCGACTCAAAGAATCCACCGACCGTGCACAATTACACAGGCACATTTAATCAAATGCTCCAGCAGACATAATATTCATTCTAATCGATGAACCTATTACGAACTAAGATTAACTCCTTGCACTTAAAAAATGATAAAAGTTTCGGTAAAAAAAAAAGTGTAAATTATAAAAGACGTGATATTCCCATTTTTATGTATACAATATTCTATATTTCTAGATAAAAAATATATATCCTAAATATTCTAAGAGAATCACGAAGTGCAAGTGTTAATATACTTATAACTAAGTATCAAATTAATTCAAAATTCTTTGCTAAGTTCATGATATGGAAGGTATCTAAGTTTTCATCTGATGCAAAGTTTTTCGAATTATTTGATACTAACATATTTCGCAATACAAAGTACCAGCAAATTAAAAAAAAAAAAAAGAAAGAAAACAAGACAAACAAAAATTGAAATTTCTAAAATTTGCTGAAACCTTGTAAAATTTCCGGAGACAAGACTTTCCATTCCTGAGTGGGAATCATACGCTGCGTCTTATCCGCGGTCCTTACCTAACTACTTAAAATAAATGAACACATTCACTCAGAAAAAAATATGCTATCTACCTATCACCTATATTTAAAAAGAGCAAAGCATTCGCACCAACACATACACTCCACGATTCTCTCACATACCACCAGGGTGCAAAAAAACCTACACTAGAGAGTATGTCCCGGGACACCTCCAACACCCTAGCTCAACCACGTTTTCTAACTTACATGCTAATATGAGTACGTACCAATTGCTGTAATCGATTGCCAAGGCTAATGATTATTGCATATATGACTAAAATAAAAATACTAGTACATACTAGTATATATATACGTACTAGTAATATACGAGTATCTCCAAGTTGCCATAAAAATGGGATTACTCTACTATGCAAAACGATATTAATAATAATATATTAAATATATAAGATATATCTATTTAATTAAAAGTTGTCGCGAAACGATGTACAATGTACCACCTAAAACGCACACACAAGTGCAAAGTACATCGTGCAATCACTAACACAATGACAATCGCCAAAGGGAAACTTAAAACTAAACCCATACTAACTGTTTATCACTCATACGAGTAACACCTGGGCACACGTATGAATGAAAACGTAGAAAGCATGAGGGGGAGAAACGGGAATTAATATGATTAATGCTGAAAATCCTGAGCTAAAAATGATTAACTCTTATAAACTAGGCCTAACCGGACTATGACTCTATAAATTTCGAAATGATAATCGAATAAAATATGTTATTATCTCGTGTATATAAGTATATATATAATTATAGAACTTTATTATAACTTTTTTCTTTCAAATGCAACGACTCTACTGAGACTATCATTTTTATCATTAAATAAATTTATTGAAATATATTTAATTTTGTATAAAAAACCTCGGATGATACCTTTCATTAAGTAGCTGTTCTAATGAAAAAATAAAATCATGATTCACTACTTAATTGTCAGAATCTATCCGTCGCGAAAAAATTGTCTTCTTGTTCATTTGTTGTTACATCGATATATCGAAATATTCAAGTAGATCACGAATAAATAGACTAAACGCGAAGCAATACATGTAACGTAAACCATATCACATGCTTTATTTGTCGAAATCGGGTAAATATATACCCGATTTCTCTACTAATATCACGAGCAAACACGAAGGGACAAAAAGTCATAATTAATTGCATTATTAATTAAAAGACTCGACCCGATGAAACAAGAAGATCCTAGCCTAATATACAATAATTAAAAATTCACAAAAAACAGAAAAGGACATATATAGGAAATTACTCGTGAGTAAAACCAAATGTATTACTCACGGTCACTTTTGCTCGTTTCAAACAAAAAACATTTAAAAATACAACTAGCGACCCGTGCCGATATGGACCTTTCATCCTCGACATGATGGGCACCAGAGGAACTTCAAATTTAAACTTACTACTTAAGAAGTTCTGCGATGACTACAAAACACTCATTCCTCTCCAAGTAGTTGTGAAGTAGATCGAAACTATTGTTGAATCGTTGAATTAATAAATTGTTGAATCGATGAATCGTTGAATCGATAAATCGTTGAATCGATGAATCGTTGATTATTCTGTAATTAAAAAGACACAAAAGAGAATTAATTATATGTTTCATATCAAAAGAATATATGCAATGAATGAAAATGGTTAAAAAATATGATTTGAACAATAAGCGAAAAGTAACGATTAAAATACAAAAAGATATTTACTTACATGTAATTGAATCCAGACGGAGCTTTGTATTCGTCGATAAAGATGCAAAGGAAGAATTTTTTAATTCACACTTTCGATCATGAATTAATCAAATTAATCGGAAGTGTGTTAATGATTCTAATAACGCGCCGAACAAATTATTTTAATAAGAACATAACATAAATTCTTGTTCTCTGATTTACTAACGCAACCGAGAAATTCTAATCGGCGAATAACACTGACTCTAATTCGCGATTTTATTTTATTTTTAACACAACCTATACGGTTGCAAAGCAATCAAACTATTTCGCACAAGCACTGACTCTAAAATCGCATTGCGCGCGATCAACAACTGAAGATCTGTTTAATAAAAATGGTTAAAGCAGGTGTTTATTTCCGCAATTTATATATTATTTGGAAAACCCTATTATTCAAATCATGATATAAAATGATATAAAATTCAAATGAAATTGTAAACTTATAAATTGTAATTTCAAATTGTAAACTTATATTACAAATGTTTTATATAGTTTAATAATAAAACGCAAGAGATAACGTTCGATTAATATAACTATAAAATTTGTAAGCTACATTAAAATAAATAAAGAAAAGCAACCATTCATAATCACATTGTATCTATCATTTAAATATATGATCGTGATAGGATTATTTCACAAAAATATATTAATTGCGTGGATACCTATAAATCAAAATAGATATAACACATAAAAGAGTAGCAGAAAGTATATAATGGTTCCTATTAAATGTGGCGAAGTCCAGTTTAAGGTTAGTTGAACACGATGAATAATAACCTAAAAAAATTATTAAGAAATATTATTAATATAGAATAAAATTAAATGTATTTACGTATATAAATGTGTAAATGTGCGACATATATGATGTATACGCATAAAATGTGTATATGTGATCTGCGCATTCAATATGCAATTTATTATAATTAATATCTAGTTTCTTATATATTAGTTGAAATTTAATTAAAACTTCTTATAAATAAATTTATTTGTATATATTGTATACGACAAGCGGCGGAAGAAAGTACATGATAATTGCTATATATATATATATATATATATATATATATATATATATATATATATATATATATTAAAATATATATATTAAATCTAATATCATAGAAAGTAGGATTAATAAACCATAATTAATTTAATTAAATAAAACTTATAAAATATTATTAATATGTAAACTAAATGAGAAACTAGACAAATCGAAATTAACGAAGCGGAGCAGGTCTGAACACGTCTCGAAAGCTGCTTATAAAATGAGGAACTACGTAATAATATGTTAGTACGGATGAACGGAGATATTGTTACTAAGGCGGAGCTCTCGGTCGTCCTTTGATTGTTTATACGTACTTTTCCCGATACTTCCTAAATTCTCCGAATTGTACACGTACACAAACATATATATATATACACATACTACATGTTTATATAGCGGTAATAACATTTAATCAGACGACTGTTTTTTTGTTTTGTTGCTCGCCGGAGACAATGGATAAACTTTTAATATGTATCTCTATCCTAATATTATCTTTCTTTCTCTATTAAAAGTCTCGTTGTATGTATTTAAAAAGAAATAGACTTACGTGACCGAGTAGAACGCTTACGTTAATATCTAGGATACTACATAGTTTTCTTTATTTGTAGGTTTCTTGGATAGCTAAAAAATATTAGATGGATGTTAATAAAGTAGGAAAGTAATGAAAATATAGATCGAAATTAAAATAGTAGGACGTATCGGTATGTGTATGTTCCGTAAGATACATCTCTCTCTCTCTCTCTCTCTCTCTCTCTCTCTCTCTCTCTCTCTCTCTCTCTCTCTCTCTCTCTCTCTCTCTCTCTCTCTCTCTCTCTCTCTCTCTCTCTCTCTCTCTGTGTGCGTGTGTGTATGTGCACATGTATATTTATATGATATGATCTGATATGTACATATACATGTACATGTACATGTACATGTATATGTATATGTATATGTATATGTATATGTATATGTATATATGATATGACAATTGTATATAAAATAAAATACTGTTGAACGTGACTAATTAATGAAAAGTTATTAATTATGACAAAAGTATATTAGAAGAATATATTAAAAATACATTAGATATCGTGAAAAAATAAGCAAACAATTCGAAATAACAAATGTCGCCATAGGACATGGAGACGCCAATTTTATTTTCGCCGATATCTTCTAAACGAGACGATGACATGACTTTCTAACATTTAAACGTGGAAATTGTATTTTCAGCAATCAATTGATATATAAAATAAGAGTGTATGTTAGAAAAAATATACTAATTACCTGTAATTGACGAGACGACGAAGCTCCACTGCAACCGGTACTACAAAACAATTCAAAATGGCAAGGGCACCAGCAACAGAAAAATGAAGTGTTCTTGCGCGTATACAATACGCCACCTATGTAATGGCCCCCCCACTAAGCTTGTGGTTTTTCGATCTATTATAAGAAAATATCAAAACATTAAAAATATAATGTACAAACTTAAAAACTATCTAAATGAACACTTTGCTATTTGAAACTATGAAAATTAATCATTACAATGTAATATCTACAGAAATAAAGTTAAAAAACATAAAAAAAAAACTTGTAAAAAAAATGTCTATACTCATGCATACAATTACTTTTCAAGCAAATATCTTTTATTCGCGACATTTTCACGACCCATTAACAATGTCGATTGAAAATCATTTATTTAGTAATTAATTAATAGATTACAAAATATTCTACGTTAGAAAATATATGTTAATTACCTGTAATTAACGTGATGACGAAACTTCGTTACGATCTCTAGGAGCACAGACGAATTTGAAAAAGTGTTGATTGGAGCGTTGAAATGAACGTGCACTTTGGGCACGCATGCGCAATGCGTCATTTTCTTTACATTACGCGCCCATATATATATATATATATATATATATATATATATACATATATGAATTAATTTATTAATTTCTTTTTATGATTAAAAACTTTTTTTATAATAAAATCAAAAAATCAAAAAGCCATTTGAAGTTTTATTAATCAGTAACATGATATTAGATAAGTATTTTCTTACTTGCTAATTCAAATAGATCTTTTCACACACACAAACTTGTCGTCACACGTATGAAACTTCTCTTTTTACAGCGTAAGTCAAAACTATATACAGAATAACTACATCAAAATAATTTCAAAATACAATAATAAATAAATAATATTTCAATCTTGAAATGTATAAAAAATTATTGAATAAATATTCCCCCATTATTTCTTAAAATATTTCATAAATAGTTATCAAAATATTTTTATTGTTAAACGTTTGTAATAATAATTTTAATATTATTTACTCACATAGTAATGTAGTGCATTCTTTAAGTCATAAATTAATACAATTTTGAAAAGAAAACGGAATTTGTTTCGTCTATTCCAATTAATTCTTTAGCATTGAATTCTTTCATTGATTTATAACCCTTTGAAAAATGTATAATACTTGTCCAGACGATAAAACAATATAAAAACAAACACTATAGATTACGTTTAAAAACTTACCAAATTCAACTCACCTTAAATCTAATATTTTATTCTGATCAATAATATATTACAAACTCATTAAAATATTATAATATCTTATTGTAACAATACATGCAAACTGCAATGTAATACATAAATATCTAACAGTTGAACTTTGTTAAATTATGTTATTATATGCAATAATATAAGTCAAAAAATGCTTGGCAGTTTAAACAATGTAAGTGTACTTCATTAAATATTGAAAGTAGGGACAAAATAGTATAACTCAATTTATAGTGTTTTTTATGATATATACTTTTAAAATATCATAAAAGAGCAGGAAAAAAGTGAAATTTATTTGTACTGTAACATAGAACTATAACTAAGAGACAGTAATGTAGCATATATTAGCATACTTATCCTATTTTCACAACTTTGACTTATAATTTTTTATCTGCCCATCAGAAAATTATTTAAATTTTATATTAATCATAAGGATAGAATCATTAATATACTACATTTTCTTTGATTAAGATACATTTATTATTTTAAGTATGGTTATATTTCACATTTAAGTATAAGATTTTCATTCATATCATTAAGTATATAAATTTTAAAAAATGACGAAATACATAAAAAACGTAAGTACCTATCTAGAAAAATACATTTATGTATACACAAATTTTGTAGAGACAAAACTATATGATTACAATACTTATATGATAAACTTACAAAATGCATTTAATGTATATGCTGTATGAGAAAATTTTGAATCAAATATAAAATATACAAAATAGATGTACATCTTCAATTAGTCATAATAATTTGTTGAAGATGTTATACAATGCGACTTCTTAATTTGTAGGCTTTATATGAGTATAATGATATTTTGAAAAGTTGTCTTTAACAGAAAATAGTTCGACTACATATACAATACTTTCCATTTACTTTTTAATCAAAAGGAAGCATTTGTAGTAACCTTTATAATCACATATAGTATAATATTAATCACATATAGTATATATATTACTAATCACGTTTTTTATGATTACTGGATGTATGACATTCATTTTTATTTTTCATGCATTAAACTTTGTTATTAATACAACATCAATCCTTCTTATCTATAGCACTAAGCCGCTGAAGAATAGGTGGATGACTATGGTTCCAAGCAGAATACAATTTATCATATAAAGGATATTGTAGATTATCTTTCTGCAATTTAATCAATGCTTTCTTCAATGATTCACTATATCCCAATTTTACAGCAAGTTTATCTGCTTGAAATTCAAATCTTCTCATAATAACCACTGATATAAATTGCATTATCTGAAGAGAAAAATCAAATTTTATATATTGTGTTAAAAATGTAAATATAAAAATTATTGAAATTTATTCTAAAGGATAGACTGTAAAAATATAATTAGGCAAAATTATTGATTCTTAAAATACTTACTGTATTGAGTGGGAATAAGATATATTTGGTCACAATGATAAATCCAATAAGGATCGGTTGTGAATCCTCAAAACCAAATCCAACATACATTGCTTTATAATTCATTAGTTTGGCAAATACTACAAAAGTTATAATGAAATTGATCTGTAAACATAAAATTTATAAAATATTTAATTGCAATTAATATAATATATATGAATACTGGTAATAATTAAAATTATACCTGTGATAATAAGAAACCTTTTAAAGTATGATTAAACTTCCAGTGAGCCAACTCATGAGCAAGTACACCCAATACCTCATCTGTCTCACAACCAATGTCTTTTTTAGCATCATCCTTATCTGGTTTGTAGTATTCTTTCACAAGAGTATCAAATAACACAATTCTTTTATGTTTATAAAAACCATACATATAAGCATTACTATGCGAAGACCTTTTAGATCCCTCAACTAGATATAACTTATACAAAGGGAAATTTAAAGAAGCAGCAAGCGCTTCAATCTTTTGCTTTAAATCTCCTTCTGGTAATGGAGTATACTTATCGAAAAGAGGTGCTATTACTTCTGGATATATAATCATCATAAATAATGTTACAACAACAGAAAATGCCCAAAGATAAAAGAAGAAGTAATCACCGCCATTCTTTACAATCCATATCACTCCAGACATAAGAGGTACCACAATTACTTCTAATACAATCAATTTTAAAAGTTGATCTTTTATAAAGAATAATGGTTTCTATAATAAATAATGTAATGTATAGATGAGTATTTGATAAATGAAACATTAAAAACCCCAAAAAACTATAATCACTTACCTGTTTGTTAAACCCATGCTTTTCTTCCAATACAAATGTATCATATATATTCAAAGGTAAATCAATAATATCAGAAATGATAACTTTAATGAATATGCATACAGCGCTGACAATAATTTCATTTTCATGATTTAAACCAAAATATTTTGATAACTGAATGCTCCATTCCCAATAATAATAAAAGACAAAAAACAATAAAAGTATCTGCAAGTTTTAAACCTTGAAGATTACTATTAAAAAAATAATAATATATTATATATATTTTAAAATGTTGTTACTTACCGTATTAAAACATTGAGTATATATGTTTTGAACTAAACTGTAACTATTTTTATCCAAAGCATAAAGACGTGATTTGTCGTAAACATCTTTGGTCATAATACTTTTTACATTATCTGGTATATCAACCAATCTTTGCAACAACTTTCTCTGTAACATTCATCGTAATAATTATTTCATTAATTGAAAATATAATATATTATACATATAATAAAAACATTCTGCGATAGACAAAAATGTAACTTACCTGACGCAAATTCAGATAAAGATCCCAAAAGTACAAAACCCATATTAAAATTAATAACTCGTAACGAATATTTTCTTCAAGAAAAGCCATTAGACCGGACATCGTTTATATATTTATATATATATATATATATATAATATATATATATGTGTGTAGGATGACTAAGGAGAATAAATTACATAAAGATCAATAAGACCAGACACATCATGTCGATACAGAGATTACCGGAAATAATTACATATATACGAACACATTCATGTAAAATGGTGGTGGTGGAAAAGGAACTATAGCCAATCCTTAAGGTAAAGTCTCATGAACGATAGATTAGTAATCAAAAATGTGTTAACAAATTTTAGTTGATTATTCAACGTTGAAAATAATTTGATAAAAATAGCATTTTTAATAGAATATTATAAAAAAATTAGTGTGAATATTTAAACAAATACATAATTTATGTCAAAGTATATAAATTTCGTTTACTTTTCGTTAACAGTTGGACTTTTCATTAACAGGATTTAGAGATAATTGACAAAACTGTGAAATTTAATAATAGATAGCGCTTTTATCACATATTAAAACAAAAAAATGCGATTTAGTGTGATTTTCTTTTATCGATTTAAATTATAACTTTTGTAGTATTACCTAATTTTTTCGATGTGAAAGCACTCGATCTTCGAATTTTCGTTCGAAATTTTTCGATGTTTCTAGTTTTAAGGCTGTTTTCAATATATTAATGTAGTGATAACAAATCAAGTTAAGTTTTCTTTTTTCATTTTGTTTGTTAACAATTTTCGATTAAAGTGTTAGTCTTAAACTATTAATAAAAGGATTGATTAAACGATTACACATTTATTTCTTAGTGAACAGCAATAAAAAAAGTAATGTGTCACTAATTGATTGCAACAAATAATGCATTATGACTATGATTTGCATAAACAATGTTTAAAACTGAACTAGCATTTATCTATGAATATTAAAAGAGCATGAACTTTGACCAAAGATATTTTGCAGATATACTGCGTCATTACAGTTTTATTATTTCAACCATTTAAATTCTTCAAACAAATCCAAAGAAAATAAATTTTTGTCCTCGAAATGGCTCCGGAAAGATCGAATATGTCTACTACAAATCAGTTAAGAAATGCATCCTCTGTATTCACAAGGTATTTGCATGTGAATGAAATAGAAATATTTATATTCAATAAAAATTAAAATAAAACAATTAAATATATACACGTGAAGGTTAGAATAAAAGTTCGATCGTTTGGGATTCATAGAAGAGTAATATATTTGAAAATTCTTTAAAAATAGGAAACTAATCAAAGATACTATCTTACAGCACATCAGGTATACAATCAAACTTTAATGCATATAATGCTCCAGCAACTGGCGTTCCTCCTCCTTTACCACCACGACAATCCATGGGATATAATGAATATAGACCAGGTTATTTAAATAGTTATGGAGGTTACGGTAGTATGAATAATTATTATAGAGGATACAATAGCTATGGTTCTTTTGGGGGATATACGGGATATTCAAACAATTCTAATTATAATAATTATGGTTTTGTTGGTGGACCTAGTGGAGATATAGAAAGTAGGTATGTTAAATGTTTTTAAGAGTATTTTAAATAATATTTTAAACAATAAAAAGATATATTGGTAGTATTTAAGGAAATAAAATTAATGCGCATTACAGATTTACACAGTATGCAGAAGATAGTACAAGGTCTACTTTTCAAATGTTAGAAACTGTCTTGCAAACATTCTCATCCGTTACAATGTTACTAGAATCTACATATTTTGCAATAACAAATTGTTTTAAGGCCATTTTAAGCGTTGCAGACAGTGTTGGAAGATTGCGTTCTACTATTAGTCAGCTTTTAAGCACATTTGCTTTAATTCGTTTCTTAAAATGGATATACAGAAAAATTACTTATACAATTGGTAAGTTGAAATAGTTTTCTAAATTAATGAAATGTCTATAATATTGTTTTTATATAACATATTATATGAAATATATATAACATCATTATAAAGGTTTACGTAAAGGAAATCTTGCTGAGGAAGAATTATGGCAAAAATCATTAATTGAAGCAGTAAGAGAGGAAAAGAGCTCCAGTTCTTTATGGTCTAATTTTCTATTTCTTGGCATATTTGTTATCATTCCATATTTGATTCATAAAATATCGAGTAATGTTAAAGAACTTAAAGTAAAATGTAAGTTCAATTTGAATTGAAATGATGTAATATACAAATTTGTTACATCAATGCATAATTTTAATTTAAAATGTTGTAGGTACTGATCCCAAAGAATGGACGAATTTAAAAGAACCAGTCTATGCAGCAAATGCCTTGTACGATTTTACAGCTACATGTAGTGATGAATTGAATATGAAAGCAGGACAAAAAATTTGGTTGGCTCCCCAACCTTTACAACCTAAAAATATACCTGGTTGGTGGATAGCAACAGATAGTAAAAATGTTGGTTTAATACCATCCAATTATGTTACTATCGTAGCACAACTTAAAAAAAGACCAGAAGTAAAACCACCCGAGAATTCAACTCCTAATGTGTCTACACAAAATGCAAATGAACTTCAACAAGATTCTTTGTTAGATAATGGACATAACAATTATAAAAGTAATAATCAAAATGTTGAGTTACATGAAACATGTGATAAGGAAAGTCAGAAAATTGAATTTCCTGAAACATCTAATAAGACTGATTATTGTGAAAAACAATTGGCATAGTAAATAAAATTTTAAATATTGTCTATATAGAGAATATATTTTTGGTCTCCTAAAATTCAATTTTATTTAATAAAATATAGAATGCGTTTAAAGTAATATATGTTATAAGATATTAAAGGGGACACTTTAAATAAAAGACTATATAATTAGGGAATTATATGTAAACATTAGCACGTATTTATAAACTATTAAAAATATTTGAATATAAAGACTTTAATATTACAAAAATAGAACACGTGAATTTTTTTTTGTTTAACTTTTAAAAAAGAATTTTAATAAATGGGATGAAAGATGAAAATGTGTATTTTTTATAATTATGTTTAAAAATACAGTATGAATAAACAAATTTTTATATTTTACAAGATTTGGTCTGAAGGAAATTAATAAAAAATATGTAGATATTAGTTACACATCCAAGTGATATCGGTAATTTATTAAAAATAATATTTCAACAATTCTTTAAATATAATCTCTACTATCCCACTTCTAATATTTCTAAATTTTCTAATTATCTGATGTGATGGTACATCTATCGCTGTAGTGTCGGTAACATAGAGTACTTTATTAATATTTTGATAACGATAAAAATGTCGGTTTTTAATGTTAAATCATTATTTTATTTCTCAATTATTGTTAATACAATAAGATAAAACAATTAAATTAAGAAGAAATTCCTTTCAAATTATTTTAGAATAAGTCATTAATAGCAAAGTATCGACATTTTCTCTTACAGGAAACGGGCGTATGTATCGATGATAGCGCGTGCGCGCATGGATTTGAAAAGTCAGCTAAAGAATGAATCTAGAACTTTATTCTTACTTTCAGTTCGAAAGCATCAGATCTGATAGAACAACTTACGCGGCGAGTGAAATTTTTTTTTTTTATAATCCTTTCTTCATATATATCAAGTAATAATTTTATCCTCCTGCAAAGATATAAATCAATATATTCACAAATAAATGTTCTATTGCGGTACGATCGTTTATAATTATTTGCACATAAATATAGAAGGTATTAAAAAGTGCTTCCTTCTAATACAAAACATAAAAAAGAAATAATAAGCGTGTAAATTATTTTCAAAAATGGCTAAATTTTTAGCCACTATAAAAGCTATAATAACACGTTTGGTATTCGCGTCGCACGGTTTTATCGCTATTTGGCAGGTAACAACGTTTAAGAAGAATCCACTTTTCTGGTACCTGAGTTGTCCAATTTTGCTCCTCTTTTTTGAGGGTGTTTTTACTCTCACTATAAAAGAAAACCAAGAATGGAAATGGTGAGTTTTAACAATTAAATCTTATTTATCTTTAGTGCGGCTTTTACGCGTACATATTTTTTATATAGTATGTAAAACTTTATGAAAGTTATAATATTAATAATGTGAAAAATATATAATATGCACATTATTGGATAACATAAAATAAATAATTTTTAGTTTTTTTTTCTTTCATATCTTTACTTATTATAAATACTCGTAAAATTACACGAGACATATTATCAGAAGCAAACTAAAAATATTTCTTTTATTTTTACATAAAACCGAACGGATAGTGCTTTTCTGATATCCTGTAATAGGAAGGGTGTGTTTTTGTGGGACCGTCTCCGTTTGACAGACGGAAATTGGAGCATTAGTAACTCGAGCGGCCGAGTTGGAATCTACTTTGTATGATAGTTGGATAGGGTCGAAAATTATTGGCAAACCACTAACCTGGATTCGATGTTTCGTTTCCTTTCACCACTTCAAACTAAGCTTTTAAATTGCCTTCGTTTTCATTTCAGGTTTTGCCCTTCAGTATTCTTATATTTAAGCAGCGTAGTACCAGCAATTTGGCTCTTGGAACTTGACAAAGTTGATAAGAGATTGAGATCTCGGGAATCTAATATCAACATATCCGAGAATTTTGATTTATCTAATTTGGCAGCCGAAGATTTGAAACATTTAGAAAAAGCTTTGGGTGTACGTATAAAAAAAAAAAAAAAAAAAAAAAAAATCAGTTAATTTATCATTTTTTATTCATACATATTTAACACGTATATTATATATACATTAATACGTATATACAATACAATGTTTAATTATTATAATTTAATTGTTAAGGTAAACATTAATTTACCAGACATCCAAATATCCACTGAAACCTGGGTGACTTTAATAGAACAATTTTTAATGCTCGTCTTAATAATCGGTCGATGGATGTTACCGAAAGGAGATCTTACGAGAGATCAATTGAGTCAGTTATTGTTGGTTTATATCGGAACTGCTGCCGACATTATTGAATTCTTCGATTCCTTCAAGGAGGACAGAATAGCTCGTGAACCAGTCTTGGTATATTTAACTTTGGGAATTTGGGCTTGGTCATTGATGCAATTCACCGTCGTCCTCACTGCTACTAAATCGAGAAAATCACGATTATCTTCCGGAAGTGCTACGAAGAAGAGGGTGCAAACGGAAACAGGTTGTTGTAGTATCGATATTTGGGGCATTGCTCTTAACATGATCCTTCAGGTACATAAATCGCTAAATATTTTATAGCAAAAATGATTTTTATATAAACTTTTTATTAGATTATATAAAAAAAAAATTACATGACTTATATGAGACGGCGATTGTGAAAGTGGTCCAAGTTATATATTTCTCGTTTTGAGATATTTTGATTCAAATCATTGATAGAAATTATTTTTCTATAATGAGACAAACGGAAAAAATAAATATATTTATTCTTGAAAAATAATACTCTTATATAGTTAAAAAATTCTAAGAATAGCGCGCGAGACAAAAATTTTTTTTTAATATCTTAAATGACTTGAACTATTTTCACAATCGATATAAAAATACATACAAATCTTTTCTCCTCTTTTATTATTTTATTTTCACAGGATGGACCTTTTCTGGCATTTAGACTGATTCTAATAATACATTATCAAATAGTCAGTTACATGAATATATTTTTCACATGTAAGAACACCTTGGTAATACTCTTACAACTGTACAGATTATACGTCGTTCACAGTGAAAGTAATAGCAAACGAAAGAAAGAGAAGTACGAGAAATATGAAGTACCTAACATCAGTATTATTTCTCGAACTGATATGTCTAAAGAAACGAGAAGTAGAAGATCTCAAGATGATAGAAAGAGGAAAAGGAGACGGGAAAGAGATGTAGAAGAAAATTTATCTGATTCGGAGGATTCTACCGAAGAAATCGATAAATTCGATTCGTCGCCAAAGCAAACGATTCGTTCTAAACGGTAAGAAATTTTCTTTCCCTTAATACGATCGATCATTTCATTTCATGATTTCATCTTTTGGTAAGAAAGAAATTTGTAATTATAGAAAAACTCGTCAGGATACTGGTTACTCAACATCAAGTTCTCGCAATTCGTCAAAACACATAAAATCGCAGAGACAAGAGAGTAGAAGAAACAAAGGTTCGCGCAAAAGCGAATCCAAAAGTCGTGAGGATTCGAGTGACAATGAGACACGTAAAAGAAAAACCAATAAATCTAGCGAAAGAAGAACACTTGAAGATGGTAGAACGAAAAGTAGAAGCGAGGATTCTAGTAAGAGTTCTAGTAAAAAAGAAAAATGTGAAACTGAGAGTGATTTCTCGACGCAGGATGTCAATGGCAATAAAACTCCTAGTCAGAGCAGCGATTCAGAATCTGAAAAAAGAAGGTAACTTCGTCCAATTTTAATCGAATCGATTCAAATGATTTTTAAAATTAATTTCATTACACAATATATGTTTCCAATGAAACAGTAGCAAACGAGTTCAACGTAAACGACGACAAAACAAGGACTGACAACGAAATCTTGACATTGTTGCTTTGTTCTGTCTCTATTCAACAATTTTGGTCGTTTTTGTACTTATTATACATACCGGGATCAACGACGGTTTGATATTAGTCTCAAGAACGAAAGCAAATATTTTATACCTTAATCAATCATAGCTTTTACAAGAGAAGAAAGTCCATTAAACGACTTGAATAAATATATGATTAGCGATAAAATATTTGGGTAAGCCTTTTTGCAGAATCATATTTCTAATCTAGTAATGAAACATTCTAAGATATTAATTATTATTATTAATTACGTACATATATATTTTGCATGTAATCGACGAGTTTTTCATTAAGTTTTAATCCTCTCTATTTCGATCCAAATAAATGTAAACTAATAAAATTTAATAATATTTCTGTAATACCAATAACTTTTTTTTATGAATTATGTCTTCATACTTAAAATATGTAATACAAAGAAACTTATTTGTATGTAATAATCTTAATAACTTAACATCGATATATGCTACAAAACTATTCTTTCGCACGTATAATGTATGTATTTTTAAATGTTTGATCGGATGATATTGAAACGAATCTAAAACAAATTAAACTTAATTGTTTAACTAAAAAGTACCTACATATCGTAGTTAACATAGTAAACGTAAAATAATGAAAAACATGATCGTAACAAGACCATTCACTTAATAAGAAAAAGATAAATTTTTAAACAATTTGATTATTCCACGAATCCAACCATTGCACAGATTTATTGGTGGTATCCATCGTATCAACGTAACCAGCTAAGTCTTCTTGACGAGTACCACCAGCTGTAGTACAGTATAAAACAGCTGTGCTTTCTAACAATTCTTGCAAAGACTGCGTTTTTGTAGAATTCTCCATTTTTGTCGTCGTACATTCCTTTTTTATAGAATTCACTATATTTGAAGTTTCTTCGTGAGGCAACATCTCATAACTTCTGTAAGGAAGCTGAGATTTCCTTCTGTTTTCTCGACGAGGAGTAGAATTGGTAGTACTGATACTATTCGTGCTAATTCTGGTATTTTTTAATGTTGCCTGTTGATGCTCAATAAACGTGGATTGGGTACGATCCGTGACATCCAACGAATCTTTTATTTTTTCCACCGTGAAGTGAAATCTTCTCCATTTTCCATGAGGCAACCTAATGCTAGCTTTTCTTTCTGTAAAATCTCCTCTGGAGTTAATGTCTATTCTTCTTTCCTCCTTGCTCCATATCGTCTCTTTCGAATCTTTTGAACTGTTACGTAATATATTTGGTTTTTGAGTTTTCAGAGGAATAGTATAGTTTTCCGCCTGTATAGTAGATTTCCTTGCTATACTTCTATTATATTCTGAAAGAATCTTTGCAATTTCGGATGTTTCGTTTGTAGACCAATTTTCAAGGGTGTTACTAGTCGTACAAGACTTATCTTTATTTTCTCTCAATGCTATTTCTAATGTGGATCTATCGTTTAAATTCTTTCTCACAGTTTTAATATTTTGATTATCGTGTATACTTTCTCGTTTCTCTTGTCTCGCGGTAAAAAGACATTTCGTCATTACAATATTCTGCGGCTTGTTAACATAATTCATCATCCCTTTTCTACAAAAATTACTGGCATTGATTGAAGAATTCTCGCAACTCGAAAAAGAATCTTCTTTGGGTATAAGAGTTTTGTAAATTGTATTCATTTCCATCAATGCCTCGTCGTTTACAGTATCTGTTAATTTTGCTGTACTAATCTCATTAGAGAATGGTTTAAATATTTGATTAGAAGATGTCGAGTAACAATTAGAAGTTTTAGTATCTGTAGTTCTTACGAATATTAAAGAACTCTTTGGCGATGGTCTAGGAAGTATATTGGCAAATTTCAATTGACTGCTATGTAAAGTTTGAACATTGTAGAAATTATTAGATGGTTTTTGTCGTTCAGCGACGAACATTGTCGGTGTCGTTGCGGACCAAGAATTAGTTTTAACAAAATTAGCAGAACTCTGAATGCTTTGAGACATAGCAATCGCATATCCTTCTAAAAAGTTCTCTTCCTCGGCAGATTTTCTTGAACTGTGGGTGATCGTGTCTAAAGATTTTCTACTGCAATTTCGAAAGTTTCCTGAAAATTCTTGTTTATCTTTCGATGTATCGGAGAAAGTACGTTCTTGCTGATTTCGTTTTCTCTTATCTTCGGTATTCTTTCGATATACCGTAGTTATCATCTATAGAAGATAAATAAGATAAAATTGGAAATTTCATTGTTCTTTAACATTTTGATCATATCCATCTCACCTTTCTACCTCGTTTCTTTTCACTGGACGATGACCATTCGCCATGGGGATCTACCGAGACCACTTCTATCTCAGATTGATCAACGATTTCTCGATAAGAAAGTCCGTCTAAACTGACGAAATAACGTCCTATATATTCAGCTGCAAGTCCGACCTGAAATGAGTATTATACTTATTCGAGAGAAAAAAAAACAAAAACGAATAAAAAAATAAATAAATAAACATAAATATAAATAAAAATAAAAAAAAAAGAATCGAGAATATTTCTTACTTGAGGATGAAAAATTGGTCTTTCATGCATTCCATGAACAGGCCATTCCTTCCATTGAGTCTCGTCTCTTATCGTTGGTGCTTGATAAGTAGCTCCAACGTTACACATTTTACGAGTCACCGATCTCGTATTCATATACGGTGTAGGTGATGATTTCGTTTGATTAGAGATCATAGACATCGAATTTTCGAAACGATCTTTCCTTTTGGTCGACAAGAGACACTGTCTTGGACGTCGAAAATTTTTATCCATGTCTTTCTTACTAACTCGCATTGGATTCCGTCGAACTTCGAAAGTCCCACGACTAAAAGTAAGTTTTACGTTAAATAATGATTTGTTTCATCACTTACAGGATCAAATTACGTTTCTTTTTTTTTCAGCACCGTTCAAATTTCAAACTCGAGAGATATACATATGATTACGATAAATGATCCTAAATCGAATCATGCAATCTATCAATCCATAGATCATTTTGAAAAAGAACGACAAATAAATGATTCGTCGAAAATTTTAGCACATCCACAGCGAATGATTTTAATTAATAATGATATTAAAAATGTTTAACCGGCAGTATCGCTATCGTTCGCCATTTACCGATTATGTTTTGTTCGGAGTTTTGTTAAAATGTTTGTATGATCTCAAAGTAATTCGAGACAATCTGTATGTTTTGTAAAGAAAAAAAAAAAGAAGAAGAAGAAGAAAAACAAGATCAGTTAAATGTTGCTCTTTGTCCGATAGCGAACAACTTCTCTGCGAAAAATTATAAATGCATTGCTAAATGATTAATGACATCTGCGTATGTGTGCGTTCTTTTAAGGTTTATTTTTTTTTTCAAATTTTAAGAGATGATTCCGAATAAAGTCTAGAGAATAAGAGAGATAATAAACATGAAATAGAGGACAAAAATATAAAAACGCGAGAAATAATCAAGTTTATATTGTTTTTTTATCTTTTCAAAATACTAGCTGCCCAAACAGAAATAATTAAAGTAAAAATAAAAAGAATATGAAATACAGTTAAATTAATATTATTCTTTCATATTTTTCATTCGTCTAATATTAATTACTCTCACATAAAAAGACTTGTTATTATTAAAAAAAAAAAAAAAAAAAAGCCGATTCCCGATAGCAAAATGTTAATCTTATAAAGTTATTTGTTTTAATGATATTAAATACCGAAAAATTTAAAAAAGGACGAAAAACGAGAAGATAGATTGTACGATTAAAAAAAAAAAAAAGAAAGAAAAGTTAAGCGAGAAAGTCAACCTCTTAAATCAAGACTCACTTTTTATTCCTCATCGTCCGATTAATTCGTTTTATTTTCTTGGCAAGAAAACCAGAATTACAACTACTTCCACTGCTGCTGTTTGTTTCGATCGAATCACGTCTGTCATCATTGTCATCTCTGGAAGATCTTCTTTCTTGATTGATCATAATTTCGCGAGGAATTTTCGACGTATCCATGTTTCCTTTTTTAAAATCGCCGCTTATATTAGAAGCTAATCGATGATTGGTCGAAGTTTCCGATGACATCGCGACCGCCATGAAATCTTCCTGCAACGCCATCTGGGATCCCTCCTCGTTTTGTTCTAAGATATACCGATTTCTGTTGTTCTCCTCCTCTTTCTTTCTTTCTTCCTCAGATTTTCTTTCTTTCTCTTTTATATCATTTTTTCTTGGCGATGTTTGACACAAAGACACGATCATGCCGGCCTTTTCTTCATCACATTCTATCTCCTTTAAACACTTGCTCGTCGAGGAGTCAACGAGTATACAACGAAAGAATTTAGAATTTCGAAAAACTTCGACATCTTTTTTCTTCAAATTTATCGACCTCGTGTCACTCTCATATTCAAATTTATCATTCACAATCGTATTATTCGAAATGTACTCTTCTTTTGTACTTAAAATCGAGCTTTCTTGTTCGTCCATTTAATAAAGGAAAGAATGAACAGGTTAAACAATTTAAACAAAAACACTTGGACCGTATAACGTCGTTTTAAAAATCAAAATCTAAAGATTGTTCTACTTGAATTTCCGTCCTGTATTTTGGTTAGCTTCGTTTGATCGCACTCAATGAATTACAAATCACAAAAGAATCTTCGCACAATAAAGAACAAGGCTCCTTAGATCGAACACAATAATAATCCGTCAAGAGGAAGTCAAGAACGTTGCAACGAATTATCTACGTTGTCAACGAACTTCAATCGATGACATGCATCGTGCTACTTTCAAATGTTTTATTTTCTTTCTCACATTCCGTACGTTGCGCCATCTTCGAAAGTAAGTGGAGTAATTTTTTTAAAAAGTGTAATCAAGTGTATTCGAATGATTTTTAATCGCATTCTATATTCTATATTCTAATCTTACAATTAATTCTACATAGAACAAGTTTCTTTGCTTATCTTCAGCTATTTAAAAACAAAACAAGAAAAGAAAAGAAAAGAAGCGTCTTTTTAGAGACATACATCTCTTAATTGGAGGGAAATTTAAAAATGAATAACTCATAATTTTCTTTCACGGATATCAATTTTATTTCCCCCAAAAAATACTAAACTATGTACTAGTTAATGCTCTTAAATTCATTACTGTCATACATACATGTAATGTAATACATGACGAGGAGAGACGATGGGTACAGTAACGTCGATCTTATTGCACGTTATATAAATTACAAATTAAAATAGAATAAATGTCTTTGACACTCTATCTCGGCTTAAGAACTTCAAAATAGTATTTACAAAGAAGAAAAGCAGGATTTCTGTATTTCTTTTTTCCCAATTTTGCAGTTGCCTTTTTTTAATTCATATTGTCTGTAGTTAACGCGAGAGTTGTAAGAACTGAACGTCGATTAGGATTGACTCCTAAATTTTCCCAATTAATCCACGACAAACGTGCGGTCAGATCTGTAATTAAAATTATCTCGTTTTTTTTTTACAATATTATAGTATTCTCGTCATCCTTTAGAAAAATTTGCAACATTTTTAATTTTTAATTGTGATTCGTAAATAATTTAGTTCGCTGTTAATTGTGATTCGTTGATTTTAAAATGTTACAGATAATAAAACATTCATTTTGTTGGCTTACCACTGGTGTTCCATTCAGCACGTTCACCATTGATTTCACCTCTAAGGCACCTCTCAACGTAAGTCAAAGGATCGAGTCTCGCTGCTAGGACTTCTCGAAGAAGAGCGATATAAGCTATTGCCAAACGAAGAGTATCAATTTTCGAGAGTCTCTTCTCGTACGGGAATGTTGGTACATGAACCCTAAGCTCGTCGAAAGCCGAGTTGATGCTGCTAAAAATCGCAATCACACTGACAATCTATTTATTGCTAATAGGCCATAGATGTATAACTACTTTAACATCGCAGGAAAAGGAATAAGACGAATACGTACGGATTTAATACATATAGATACACTTACAAAATGATTTAAAAAACACGGACACACTTAATTCGCGGCATCGCAGAGGTGATCGCCTAATCCCATTAGAACTTGCTAAACTTTAATAAGCCGAGACGCACTTTCAACAACGATAATTTTTGACGACTCATTCGAAAGTGTAATTGGTATTAGGAATTGATTGATAAGCAATTCAAAATTGATTCGATATAAACCCGCGAGCTGAGGAAAACTAGACAGAAATAATAATTCTCACTTGATCTTCAACTGAATCGTCCTTGACTAGTTCACTGGGCAATTAACTGTTCTCATATTTTAATATTTAACACGATTCACGCTTTAAATTTTTATGCCGAAAAAAAATCTCTATCAAGAGTAATTTCTCACCTCAGCATACGTTTTCTTTCGCGTATATTCGCGGCATGTCGTTGAATTCTATATGGACTGCCATTTGGATAATAACCTTCTTCCACTCCGTTCATATCAGCATCATTGTGATCTGTAGATAAAAGTGAACAAAAAAAATAATACCTAATGAGATTATGGGAAAATGTAGGGGAAATGAAAGGAATATTAATTTTTATCTGTATGTTAGAATCGACAAAGATAATAAGTAAAGAAACAAAAGGTCAAATTAAGAATCCACTACTACCTGGAGTAGCGACCGGCATGTGATAGTGCAATGGTGAATGCGTGTGCGAGGAAGCGTGTGCAACGTGTTGGGAGGATCTACTCGCATAAACGCAAGAAGGTAATTCTGCTATATCCTCTTCACTGATGTCGCTATTTGGACCAACGTAATATTGAGAACTGAAAAAGTAATCGCGTGATCATCAACGTCGTTATCATCATCATTAAAATTTATAATAATTATCAACGCGTATCTCAAAGGAAGGAAAATGTTATGAATGATAAAGATAGAGAAAGAGAGAGATTAAAAAAGGAAAGAAAAGTGAAAGCAACCTGGTACAAGCGACGGTAGAATCGGCTGGTCTCGAAGCAGTACCGACACGATGGCGGATTCTCTGACCTCTGTCTTCGTAATCGTATCCCGGATGGCTCGTCATACTTTTTCTTACTTCTTTGATTCAATCTCACGAAAGCATTCGTTGTTCCTTTTTTTTTCTTACAAACGTTTTGATCTCCACGAGAGAAGATCTTCGCGTTCTTTTGGATGAATACTTCGATGAATTTTTTTACAAAGAAATAGTCCTTGTTTATCGCACTTTAGGAATCAAAAAACTCGATCTTCGTCAAGTAACACTTTGATTTTGTTAACCACTCTCGGATGATTCGAAATATCATTCAAAAAATCACTTTTAAAATACCACTCGCGAATTAATTCCTTCACGAACATCGGATGAATTTCGACTATCGTCGGTGTCCCTAGAGAGACTGGTTTATATAAGAAATCCCCCTGTTGGGGGATGATCGATACCAACCCCTGGGCGTGGACTCCGTCCAATCAGCTTCGTTCTTCTCCGAAATGATTATCACAATCTTTTCCGATTGGTGAAGGCTTAATAGCGAACGTTTGTCTACCGAGCGTACCTGCGGTTCATTGTTACTGCCGTCGAAATTTTATTTTAACCTCTTTTTTCACCCTCTCTTTCTCTTACAGACACACATACATATACGATTCCAGTTCCATGATAAACCTCGAACAGAATGAGGCGAGAGAAAAGCTAGAGGATAGATTTATATGACGAAAAATTATACCATCGAGGATTATTTTTTTATTTGATCAAGAATGAATGAACGAGATTGTTTAAAATCTTTTTTCTTTTCTATTAATGCAATATATTTGACAGCTTTTGCTATCGTTTCTGGCTTTCATCTTTTTCTATATTAACCGAGATAAATATCATATCTATATATCTATGCGATAGAAAATTAAAGTTGTATAAATCGATCTGGATTTTGAACGGTGTGACAATCTGTGAGATAGAAAATTCGTCAAGATCGGAACTAACAGACAGAAAGGGAATACAAGCAAGAACAGCAATGCTCTCCCTGTTAAAGGGTACGAAAATTAGTCTTCCTAGCTATGAATAGGCTAATATTCAAATGAGGTATGTTTAGCTGACACACAATAGAGAACGACGACGTCGGCGAGTTGGTGCAATTATGCAAGGTGTTAATGCGACGACAATAGTGATTCAGTGGGATTGCGGGTAGCACTCGAGAAAGTTTAGTCCATTCGATAAATGAAAAACGAGTCTCTCTCTCTCTCTCGTAATAGAAACTGGAGTAAATCGAGTGGGAGAGAAGGAAGGACTAGTATTGTCGGGATAAGCGATCAATGTACGATATAATTGGGATTAGCCTTCGAGTGCATGAGAACTCTGTCGTTCTTATATACCCATCTGATTTCGTTTTCTTCTTTTATATACTTCATTTACATATTTCGATATTATCGTGTCACCAAGCGATTGATCTATTTATTATTATCAAATCGAGAAATTGATAAAATAATTAACTAGACAATTTTGTATCTTTCTAATCTTTTTCCTTTCATTTCTTTTCTTTTCTTTTTATAACTGATAAATCTTTAACACAACTATCAGGAAAGACAAATGGAAAATCTATACGATAGAAACGAAAAATCAAAAATAACGAAAGCCGATACTGTTGCTCTCGGATCATAGCCAGATGTAACTGAAGCATCCACTCGAGTATTCGTCTGTGAATACTCGAAGCGTGGCGTTTCGAGTATCGCCGTGACAAATTTCAAACGAGTATTGTGTCCCCACAAACGATTATTTATCTCAATTTGTCACGATCGAGGGGAAGCGTTGAGAGTTTGGGATCCAGGGTTTCAATATTCGCGATACCTTTTTTATCTTTCGATGAAACATCTCTGAACTCTGTCACTCCCACAAGTCTTGATTTTTTAAACGAGGTCAATCGTTTCGATAAAGATTGATATGACGAGGAAGAAGAATGAAAAGGCATATTAAAAAAAAAATCAAAATTAGTAATATTATAAATTGTTAACAAATGTAGACTAAAAAAGATTAATATACGTGTTATCAATGTATTAATTATACACTATTTTTTTATTTTTAGAAAAATTGAAGAGATACGAATTATTGGATTCCCGGATTTATCAGGAATAATACGGCGTGACGATTTGAGCAAACATTTAATTCGCGATTACAATATTTTGAAGGGGGCTAGAAGCAGGCGGTCCCCTTGTCAGCAACAGTCCCAGCAAACGTATGTAGACTAACACATAACCAGTATAGAAGCACGCGCGTATCTAAGGAGTGTATGCACACGCACGAAAAGAGAGGGTACCAGGATTCGAAAGACTCCCCTCCCCTATAATAGAGATTTCACGCCGCAGGCCCCACTTCGGTTCTCACAGTAGGGGTCTACTAAACTTTACCGCTAAAATATTGTCTTTCAAACCGCGAATAAGTCTCGACTGTTTTGTAATATCACTGTGGTCCAGACATTTCCATTCTCGTTTCATCAAACTAACGCGTGCCTCTAAGTATCTGTTTATAGTCCCGAGGGATCAATTTGTTTGCTAAATTATTTATTGCTCAAATATGCTTACGACGAAGTTACACTCGAACGTGGAGAAGCATGTTTCTTTGATTTGCGGATAGGTCGCGGTTGGGAAAAGTAAATGTACTACCCGCAATGCATAATGATCCTGTACATCGTTCATTGTTAGCTTTCGTTAGCTTTCATCAAAGTAGTTCCTTGATTATTGGATTCATTGAATATTTTATTTGAAGAATATATTCTTATATTATCGGTTATTGAGATGAAACTCTGTAACGATAAAGATAGCGAATTAAATCATAATCATAATCAGCATTTCACAATTTTTACATTTAGTTCAAAATAATTTTTATTTAAAAACCTGTGCCGTGCATATTTCTAGCTCAAATTTTGAGCAGAGTTCGCTTAATGAATCTATAAACAATGAAAGTGTTAATTCTATACTAATAGATCAATTGCTTAGAAAAAATTTTCAGCAAAAGAAACGATAGAAAAATTCGAATAAAATATGCAAAGCAATGCTACTGACATCAAAGCAATCGCGTGCAACGACGCGATACTAAATTGCGGCCAATTGAAAAACCAAGAGATAGATGGAAAGAGAAAAAAGAAAGAAAGCTGCAGTTGGCTTTGTACACCCTTATACTTTCTGGCACTTACGTGAACTAGCCGGCATCGTTGGTCACGTGGCAAAGCGTGTCATGGGTCCCTCTTTGTCGCGATCCTCGATCTCTCTTCTCTCTTTGCCGACGAATGGGTGGATCACCGCGATTCAACGTCTAAAGACACGTGTACCAAATAGGCTTGCTACCCGAAAGCCTGTTTGCAAGGCAAAGACCACCGCTGAGCCGTCCTAGATTCCGTCTATCAGTGCAAAAAGTATTTCTTCTCTTTGTCTAATTCGATAAAAAAATAGTAATAAATAAAATTCTATTAAACATGACGTAATAAGAATTTTGTATAGGTACTTGCATATTCTTTTAATTATATCTTGATCATGACTCGACGATATTACTAATTATCTCATTATCAAATTTACAGCTCTAACATTCATAATTAAATATAAAATGATTTTAAATTGCATCTATCGTAATTATAATTCCATACTACTAGTTCATTAGAAATTACTTCTGAAAACATATTAAAACTTTTGATCTTGTGAAAATAGCATGTTCACAGTTCATCACGCATAGAAAAAGAAAGATAGAGAAAAAGAGAGTTATCGAATTTATTGGACGTTCGTGTCGATTTCCAGGTTTACCGAACCATCGACAGAACATCCTTTGTCGGCAAATCGCAGTCTGATTGGCAGTAGTAAAGGTATCGAGGACGGTATAAGTGTCGCCAAAAAAGGAGGAGAAACGTGTTACGCGTAGGCAAGAGTCTCCTGTCAAAGAAAATTGGCCTTACTGCGTACATTCATATATACATATACATATGCATATATATATATATATATATATATATATATATATATATGCGTACATGTATATCCCTCTTTAACCGAGAAACGATATAAACATACATGTCGGAATTAATGATACAGCGTTTAGTTACGCGTCACTTGATTTTCCCAGGGCATCTCTTTTGTATCTAAATAATAGGGGAAGCTCTGACGGAAGGGAGGGAGGCCTTTACAAAGTACATACTCTCTTTCTTTCTCTTTCTCGTCGCATTCTCTTCAATATGTCACTGTGGCTAATTTTAGGGGTTAACTACGAATCACCGAGAAAGTCGTAGAGTCTCGCAACTAATTTAACAACCCACTAATCGCTATTCCGATCTTGGGTACTACTGGTTTGATCCCTTCGCACGATTACGATGATTATATAATACAGTTCCGTCAATTCCTATAATTTTGTGCATATCAAGAAATAGACATCGTTCGAAGAACTATTACATCTGAGAACATTTAGAATCAAAGATATTGAATGATATAAATATTGGAGATAAACTTACGCGATGCTTCAGTTTACTTTCAACTTTTACTAAAAACTTTAATACACGAATCATTCCATTGAATAATAGGAATGTAATTCTATTAGATCAGAAAAATAAGGAAAACCATTATAAAAAAGATCGAATGATTCAATGAGAACGATTAGAATATTTTTTGCGTTAATACGATACAAAGCCGAATCAATCTTTTTGATGTTACATAATTGTCGGTGATCAGTCGTTCGATAACAGCAACTGCGAATTTTCCAACGTTTCTGGCGTCATTACAGCTAGCTTGGTTCGAGGTGTAGCAATAAATTATAAAAGGTGATTGGTAATTAACAGTAACTGCAACTGAATAACGTTATGCGGCAGAGTGGTCGCTGATATGGAATACGCTCGAGGTGCCTGTAGTTGACTCTTTATGGTGGGGTGTGCTTGTGACATGAATTATTAGCCCTTGGGCTATCTCTCTCTCTCTCTCTCCCCTCCCCCCCTCTCTCTTTCTCTCTTTCTCTTATTTTAGCATTCTCTCTTTCTCCCTCTCCCCCTCCCCCTCCCGTTACAGCCTCCGGGTTAGTGGGCGGCAGCAGAAACGTAGAGAGGAAGAGTCGGATAGAGGTTCACATTGTAGGCGTGGCTTACGAAAATGCTTCCATGGGGGATGACAGGCGTGGCTCCAAACTAAACTTCTGGAAAGAGAAGTCTTTGCTATCAGCAAGGCGATCAAGAATACACCGTCAAGTAATTTCACATGAACTCTGTACTACTTCCATAACTTTATATCATAGAAACGTATAGACGTCTTTAAAATCGATTCCTCCATAAAATATTTCATGTTTTAGCATAAATACATCATTTACTTTTAAATATAAACGAATGATTGTTTGCTTGAAATGGAAAAAAAAAAATTATTAATTCGATAAATCTTTTTCAAAGATTATAATGTAAAAAGAAAGGAAATAATTTAATTGGAAAATTCTCAAGTTTCATAAGTGATACTTACTCAAGATAATATCAAGATATCTTTTGATCTTATTTAGTAAAATCTTGTGTATTTACAAAAGTTAAGTTGATATAATTCAGCGAAGATCTTTCTCTCTCTTTAAGTTGCCTTTAATGCTTGGCCTTATTTACAAATTGATAAACAAAGGATAATATAATAATTTTAACTTTACTTTGATATCTTCCTTTACGAGGGAATAAAAAAGAGTGCTAGCTTTTTCTCTCTTTCTCTCTCTCTCTCTCTCTCTCTCTCTCTCTCTCTGTCTCTTTCTCTTTCTCTCTCTCTCTCTCTCTCTCTCTCTCTCTCTCTGTCTGTCTGTCTATCTTTCTCTCTCTCTCTCTCTGTCTGTCTATCTCTCTCTCTCTCTCTCTCTCTCTCTCTTTAGAGAAAAAGAGAGAACGAATGCGAGAGAGGGTCGAGGCACAAGCGCCATCGCAATCCTACCAAAGCACCGCACTCGCGTTTGTACAGTGGTAATGGGCTGTCAGAAGCAGACGTTGGCTGCTCGTGCCTTATATACCAACACCATTACTCTCCTCTCGGATACGGTCCTATCGGCTTGGTATACAGATTCACCAACCCTCCATAGTTTATACTCTCTTCTCCCTCCTCCTCCTCTTCTTCTTTCTCTCCTCCTCAATCTCTTCTTCCTCTTTTTCAACTTCTATTCGTTTCTCTTGATCCAGAACCATCATGACAACCACCTTAGGTCGATAATCGTCCATAATCACAATAGAAAACCTTCTTCTTTTTATGTAGGCTAATAAAAAATTTCAACAAATTTTATATAATTTTTCATTAATTAAAACTACAATTAATAATCAAAGCGTGATATACATGTCTAGTTTGATTATATACAAAATTATATACAGATTTATACAGATTATGTACAGTCTCATGTAACAGGAACATCCCAATTACTTTTGTTGTTTTTAAAGGTAGACAAAAATATTGCAATGTGAAATTACATGGTCCAAACGTTGCATTAAAACGAGAGGAAAAAATCAATTTTTCAAAACCATATTTCTGTCTATTTTTAAAAACAACGAGGATATATTAAATGCCTATATAATAAATATATATTAGTGTTTCTACAATTTTTAATCGATAAAAAATAAAAAAGTATAAATTTTTATTTCTTTGTCTCGTTTTTGCCTACTTCGACTTAATTTTGACCGATTATCCATATCTTCGAAATTTTAGGAAAAAAAAAAAAGAAAATGACCGAAATCTCTTTGCATTTCTCTCGTCTCCAATACGTACTCACTATTCACCTCCCCAACGTAGCTTCCTCCTAGAGAGTGATCAATACTCTGAGCCTTCTGCATTGGACAGGTAGGGTGCTGATCCAGATTTCGACGCGTTGACGGAACTCCGTCGGAACTTTAAATAGAAAAGAGTTTATTATGACACTAAAGTGAATTTCCTTTTGCAAGCCCTCCAGCAAGAGGCATTCTTTGTTTTCAAGAAGAATAAAAAAAAAGAAAAAATAATTTACTTGGTAGACAAATAATAATATATAAAAATGAAAATGTATAAAACTGTATATTCTCAAGATATGATTAATTCATACGTCATAGTACTATGTTGAATGAGATTAGAATATCAATTTAAAGAACCTTTTTTATTCCAAGTTTTATGAACATCTCATAAGTCTCCGTTTGATCTAGATAAATATAAACTTACATTGCATTATACGCATCATCTATTATCCATTAAACTATATTATTACATTATTTAATATCACTGAATACTACTCAATTTTTACACATTTTCCGCACGATCATGGGCTTCTTCGGTTGATGTTTAGTCTAAATAAAAGGATAGAATATTTATAATATCCGAATCATAAAAATACGAAGAAGTGTTCAAAAGTTTTTCATGTTTTTACCTCGATAATACGTAGCATCGTATTTTGTAATTGATAGAATTTATCTTTCAAATCTTCCGTAGTTTTTTCTCCTTCGACAGAGTGAACCGAAAGTTCATTATTCTCTTTAAATTGTTCGTGGACCTTTAAATAATTTCGCAAGATTGTTTTACTCGTGTAATAAAAAATATACATAATTATTAAATCGAAACACGTACATCTATTGCATTAAAATTTAGCGAATTTACTTTTGAAGAATTTGCATGTTTATGTATTTTTATAATTTTTTCAAATTCTTCGTTATTAGAATTCCCTAATGTGATACCTAATAAAATTGTAATCATTAATCCGATTTCAACTTAACAGATATTACAAAATAGATAACTTATACTGTTTCTTATTTTACATGTTCACCTGTATCATTTAATACACCCACTTGCTCCGTTTTTAAACTTTGAATGATATCCTTACTTGTTTGTGAAAAATGTGATCCAGCATTTTCATTTTTATTCAAAATCGAGCTATTCTTGGGTGGTAAAACGATCTATTAACGAATTATATAATTTATTTGTATAAATTATAAACCGAAGATTCTAATATCGAGAAAATTCTATTAACAAAATACCTTATTATTAGATTCCGATAAGTTCGTTGAAGAAGTTATTTGATTTATATTTTTCAAAACGTTATCAATCTCGGCTTGTTTCAATCTGTATTTTAATGAATAAAATACTAAATTAAAAAAATATAACAAAATTTAATTTTGACGAACAAAAATAAAATATACCAACTTGTGATATAAATTTTTAATAACTTTTAATAATATTTCCATCTGCGAAACACTGTATAACGTTAAATCTGATAATGTACCATTTAAAAAATTCAATACGTCACGATGCATTTGTTCGTATCTTAACTTTGATATATTCATTGTTGTTTCCTGATTAAAAAATATTTCATTTAATTCCAATTCTCTTTTCAACATTTTAATCTCTTTCTTAAGTTCCAATATGATTGTTTCGGTATGTGGTCTAACGTTGTATGTAATTTTAACCGGTCGTAATTTCGAAACTGTAGAAGCAAATCGCAAAGTAGACAATGTTGAATCTAAATCTTCTTTTGTAATGCATACGTGCGCAATAAATCTAAAAAATAATAATAATTGCAAATAAAACGTTACGAACTGTAGTAAAAAAATAAGATTTTTGAAAAATATGAATAGATTTTAATGAAACGAAAAAAACTTTTTGAAGTAAATAAATTACAATATCATTATATTACCGAAGTATCGACGTAACGGAAAGAGCTTGACCCAAAAATTTGAAAAGATTATTAGAACGTAGTATACACTTTGTAGATATTTCAAAGCCTCTCAAATATAAGAAAAATTGTTCAACTTGAGTTTGACCTAAATTCGCTGCACCCACATCGAGCGGCGATTTCATGCAATTTCGTTTTCCTACCGTTCCTGTTCCTGCCATTTCTACAATATGTATCTATCATAATGTAAAAATGATCTACTTAAAAATTATTGAAATTCATGAAGAATTATGAAAACCATGAATATAAAAAATAATTTCATTGATCTACTTTCGCTGTCGCCACAACGGCCCACGAGGTGATTAAACTCGTACTCGAAACATGAAAAGTTATTACTGCAGTACCCAAATGGGAAGCTGGGTACACAGAACCAGTAATCATAGATCTTCTAGTCTCTCCTTCAAAGAGTTTCTTCAATGCTGTCTCTTGATTCTTCATATTTATTATTGTCACATTCTACAATAATGTATTTCTCTAAGAGTTAACTAATTAAAATTTGTACTATTAACATAGATATTATTTATAAAATTAATATTGGAAAAAAGAACAAGATGTCGAAAAATTGAAATGAATTATTAATTTAGGTACCTTAAATGCATCTGTATCATTTACTTTAATTCTGTTTTCTGTTTTAGCAAGTAAAAGATCTTTTACTTCTTTACCCCGTAATTCAACAAAACTTAAGCGATACTGTATCTTATTAATTTTCCTTCGTTTTGCTTTTTCTGCAAACATATCAGACAGAAGCCGCATAACCAATCCTCTGTGCTGAGAAAATGAATTTAACTACTACATTTATTGTTCATATATATTATAATGTTCAATTTTAACATATCAATGTTGAAGAATCGTACTTCCCAGTTATTTCTGAAACCACCAATTGTAAAACTTTTTCCAGAGCCAATTTGGCCATAACTATATAATATACAGTTTACACCATCTAAAACCCTTAAATTATTTTACTTTAAATGTTAATTAATTTATTATTGCATTTTAAGCATGTACTTAGTACTTCTCTATAAGATTTTTCGTTGTAGCACAATAAACTTCTTCTTGAGATGCATTATAAAAAATTCCATCTGTTTGAAAGCACCAATAAATATGATTCTTTACAGCAGATCTCCTTGTATACAAATCTTGTAAACATCTTATGCATATTGTCTAAGTATGATTCAATATATTGAAAGATTGACTTGTAAATAAAAATAATAACATCAACATTACAAAGATCTAATCAACTACCTTATGTTCGGTATCAATTTTTGCGCATGTTTCACATATTTTTTCAAGTGGTAAAATTCTCACAAAAACCTTTATATTTTTTTCATTGGACTCTAATTCATCATCTGTCATACTCAAATGAAAATTAATTTATTTAATTTTAATTGGTTACAAGTAAACCGTATATTATAAATATTTTATTTTTCTATTGTATTTATGTAAAATCTCGGAGGATGAAAAATTTCTTATTAAGTCTGTTCATATTGTAAATTCACAATTTTTTCTATTTTTTCTAAATATTATAATGTATTAATATATGTGTAAGGTTATTTCAATTTTTTGACTGTGTGCATTTAGAACAAGCAGCAACAGTACCAACATTGACATATTACTCGTCCATTTTCATCGCACAAAGTACTATAATAAAGCTTTGATTTTCAAAACCGATTTGTCCAAGCCTAGATTTTATGTAACCAATAAAAACATTTAACAAAGGTAAAAGGAATATATTCAAAAATAAAATTACAAAAATCTAATATGTTGGAAATATGAAAATCTAATATCCTAATCGTTTGATTAGATGCATTTAATAGTACGAATCACAAAACTGAATCTGTTATCGAATTTTATTTCACAATATATATATCGTATAACGTTTTACGTCACCATGATCATTGTTTAAAGTAGTATATAAATGAATAATATTTTACGTTTCTTTTATTAAATGTTATCATATAATAAAATATTTAATTATAAATGTAACCACATTATAACATTAGTATTATTGCTGCGCATGCGCGAAAATGAGATAACGCAATAGTCATTGTCCAATCAGAATATTCCTTTCGGGCGTAGACCGGCTCCTTCAGTTATGGGGAACTTTTTAACTACGCCGGAAGTAATGACGTCATAAGCGAAAATTAGATGACAAACGAATGATGCATCTATCAGTACTGTGTGCTGTTCCAATATTTGATTTTGTTGGATTAGTAAGAAATACGTTCAGTGAAAACGTTAATTGATTAACATTTGTGAGAGTCGTACATAACTGCTTTTTTCATGAAGGTAAGGATGTCTTCCGTGATATATTCATTATACTGATTATCAATTTTACAGCCAGCTTTAGTTGCTTTTTTTTTATAGTGAAAGTAATCTAATGAGTATACATTGTATCTGTAATATACATTATATTATTAGTCATTCTTTTATCTTACGCTGTTATATTTTTTCGTATATTATTTAAAAAAAGGATTATAATTAAAACTACAAATGAATAAAATACTAGATACTTCCTTTATTAATTTGTTTGTAAGTATCTGAAAATATTTGTTTCGTATATATGACTGTATAAATAAGGAAAATATTGGGAATAAATTAGTTTCTCTCTAGAATTAGAAGTTTTTATTATTTTTATATTATATTATTTTTTAATATCAGACATTATTGATATCTTAGTGTTGTCTGATTAAATTTTTAGTATCAGTTTATTATTTTTGATAAAGGAATAAAAAATTATTATTTTATATAAACAATTTTTGAATGCTTTAAAATATATCTCTCATTTTTTATTATAGGATAACATTGCAAACGTAACAATGTCTGACCATTTTGGACCAATAACTTTAAAATGGGATCCCAAAAATTTAGAAATACGTACTATGTCTGTAGAAAAAACTTTGGAACCATTAGTGTTGCAAGTAACTACATTAGTAAACACAAAGGGACCTAGTAAAAAAAAGAAAGGGAAATCTAAAAGAGCTAGTGCTTTAGTTGGAACAGTTGAAAAAGCAACTGCTAATTTTATTGAAAAAGGAGAACAAATTGCATATGAAAATCCTGACATTACTGCAGAAATGTTAAGTGCAGTTGAAGAAGTCAGGAAAACAGGTGATGCAATGAGTATTGCTGCTAGGTATGATTTATTATTTTATTTATTCTTTATGCTCAAAATGCATATTTCTTATAAAATAAATATTTTTTAGAGAATTCTCAGAAGATCCTTGTTCTTCTCTTAAACGTGGTAATATGGTTCGTGCAGCTAGAAATCTTTTGTCAGCTGTTACACGTTTATTAATCCTAGCAGATATGGTAGACGTGCATCTTTTGTTAAAGTCACTGCATGTTGTTGAAGATGATTTAAAAAAGCTAAAGAATGCCTCCTCACAAGGCGAATTATTAGAAAACATTAGACAATTTGGAAGAAATGCATCAGAACTTATGAATCAGGCAGCTAAACGTCAGCAAGAACTTAAAGATCCTCAATTAAGAGATGATTTAGCAGCAGCTAGGGCTGTTCTTAAAAAACATTCTACTATGCTTCTAACTGCTTCTAAGGTTTATGTGCGACATCCAGAATTAGCTGCAGCTAAAGCCAATCGTGATTACGTATTAAAACAAGTTTGTGAAGCTGTGAATACAATTAATGATGTGGCACAAGGAAAGACTCCAACTGATAGCCAACATCCTTATGATGGACCAGGAGAATTAGCAGCTGCTTTAGATGATTTTGATGAAAGAATGGTGATGTCTCCACTTGCATATAACGAAGTACGCACAAGACCCAGTCTTGAAGAAAGATTAGAAAGTATCATTAGTGGTGCAGCATTAATGGCTGACTCTTCATGTACTCGAGATGAACGTAGGGAACGTATTGTTGCTGAATGTAATGCAGTTAGACAAGCACTTCAAGATTTGCTAAGTGAATATATGAATAACGTAAGTAAATTATTTCCTCTATACATTCCATTTTGCAAAAATTATTATTATGTTTTTTATGATACTTCTACAGTCTTATGTGTTATGTCAAGGAAATTGTAAATTTTAGACTACTTTATTACATTGATTTATATAATTCATGTTACATTCATTTTATTGATTTATTTCTACTGGTGGTGGCAGTTACAGCTCGCACGGGGTGGGAAACGGGTAAATATACAAAACATCGTTACAAATATCTTGCACTCCTGTTACATATCATCTGTAATATACACTATTTCATTGGTTTTTGATACTCTTGTTTTTATATGATGCTAGCATCATGCATTATTTGTGCATTTTGTTTATCTAACAAGCACTAAATAATTTTTTAATAACCGCGTACTTATATATATTTTTTTTTCTTTTCTTTTCTTTCTTTTTTTTCTTTTTTAATTTTCTGCACAATTTTATATATTGGAAATTAATAACTTTATAGTTATAGCAGGCTATCAATTATGTATGACACAATATATAATTTAATTTACAATTGTAACTTAAATTAATAATTGTAGGTAAATAGAGAATTGTAGCTCACAAGTACTGTAGTTTGTTCTCTATCTTTGTATTTAGAAATAACAATTTGTAACTATAAACAAAAATTAATTAACATTTTTAAACAGGGAAAGGAAGTAAGAATATATTCTAATTTGGTTTACTGAAAGTATTTTTGTACCTAAATTTATTTATATTTACAAATAATTTGTAATATTTTAAATAACATATTTATGTACTTCATTAATCATCAGATTATTTGTTTAAAAAAAATATATTCTCATAAATTTATTTTATGAAATTATAAAAATAAGTGATAATTATGATGTTTTTTACTATATAATATCAATTTTATGTATCAATTAATAGCTAACTATACTAATTACAGTTTGTTACTTAACTTATATATGTAATAAAAGATATATTTCTAATTAAAAATAACTTCAATTCTTCAATGTACAAGTTATATAGAAAAAGAAGTTATTCTATTTATACTATTATATCTTGTACATAGTTTTATTGAAAGGTTCACAAAAGCTGTATAGCACATAGTATTTATATAATACTTAGAAAAATGATTTGATATATAAATTTATATTGTAGTACATTCTCACGAATATTCTGACAGATGGGTGTTAAAGAACAAACAGAGGGCCTAGAAAGAGCAATAGATCATATGTGCAGAAAAACACGTGATCTACGCAGACAATTACGAAAAGCTGTTGTAGATCATGTTTCTGATAGTTTCTTGGAAACAAGTGTACCTTTATTGGTCCTTATTGAAGCTGCAAGAAATGGAAGAGATAAAGAAGTTGAAGAATATGCATTAGTATTTACTGAACATGCAAATAAATTAGTTGAGGTAATCATCAGAATTTTATAATGAATGATATATAATAAGCAGTAGTATTTGCAATTATACTTTATATTACTATATGCATACTTTTTTTTAGGTTGCTAATTTAGTATGCAGCATGTCAGGTAATGAAGATGGTGTAAAAATGGTACGATATGCAGCAGCACAAATTGAAAATTTGTGTCCACAAGTTATAAATGCAGCTCGTGTTTTGGCTGCTCGTAATCGATCAAAAGTAGCGCTTGATAATATGGAAGTTTTTCGTCAAGCATGGGAAAATCAAGTGAGAGTACTTACAGAGGCTGTTGATGATATAACAACCATTGATGATTTCTTGGCAGTATCTGAAAACCATATTCTTGAAGATGTAAATAAATGTGTACTGGCTTTACAAGAAGGAGATGCTGATACTTTAGATAGAACAGCAGGAGCAATCAGAGGACGTTCTGCTAGAGTTTGTAATGTTGTTCAAGCAGAAATGGACAATTATGAACCATGTATTTATACTAAGAGAGTCTTAGAAGCAGTGAAAGTTTTAAGAGAGCAAGTAATGCCAAAATTTGCACAAAGGGTAGAAGTTGCAGTAGATGCTTTAGGTAGTAATCCTGCAAAAGATGTGGATGAGAATGATTTTATAGATGCATCTAGATTAGTGTATGATGGAGTCCGTGAAATCAGACGTGCTGTATTAATGAATAGAGTAAGAAGCCTTTAATATGCTTTCATTATTTGGATTTTAGAGATTCCTCTTTAACATTTCTTATATTTTAGGCGGATGAAGATTTAGATCCAGAAGATGTAGAATTAGACGAACATTATACGTTAGAAACTCGTAGCAAATCAAGTGCTCAAACTGGTGAACATGGAGTTGATGAATATCCAGAAATTAGTGGCATAACCACGGCCCGTGAAGCCATGCGTAAAATGCCTGAAGAAGATAAACAAAAGATTCTACAACAAGTAGAATACTTTAAGAGTGAAAAGCTTAAGTTTGATAAAGAAGTTGCAAAATGGGATGACGCTGGAAATGACATCATAGTTCTTGCAAAACATATGTGTATGATTATGATGGAAATGACAGATTTTACTCGTGGTCGTGGTCCTCTGAAAACGACAATGGACGTTATTAATGCTGCTAAAAAGATATCAGAAGCTGGTACTAAATTAGACAAATTGACGAGACAAATAGCAGATCAATGCCCAGAAAGTTCAACTAAAAAGGATTTAATAGCATATTTACATCGCATAGCTCTTTATTGTCATCAAATGAATATTACGAGTAAAGTTAAAGCTGATGTACAAAATATCAGTGGTGAACTAATCGTATCAGGACTTGATAGCGCAACTTCACTTATCCAAGCTGCTAAAAATTTGATGAATGCAGTTGTGCTTACTGTAAAGGCTTCGTATGTAGCATCAACGAAATATCCACGACAATCTACCGTTACAGTAAGTGCTACTTCTAAAATTCCAAAATTTTTTTTCGTTAATGCATAAGATATATGATATTAACATTCGTGTAAAATTTTCTAACAGTCTCCCATAGTAGTATGGAAAATGAAAGCACCAGAAAAGAAGCCACTCGTTCGCCCTGAAAGACCAGAAGAAGTAAGAGCAAAAGTACGTAAAGGTTCGCAGAAAAAAGTGCAAAATCCGATACATGCTCTTTCAGAGTTTCAAAGTCCTACTGAAAGCGTTTAAATTTTCCAATTTAAGTAACTCAAAAAAAAGTAGAACTGTATGAATGGCATCACCTTTACGAGATATGAACGTAAGATATTTTATTATTTTTCATAATTACTGATTGGTTGAACAATATATTTCATCATTATTAATAAATGTGTAACAATATAATTCTTGTCAAATTTAGTAAATGGACGATTAATATGAATTTATGTGTGTGTAATAAAAATAAACGATACCCTTATTAAATTTATTTATACTTTGAAGGTTTTATATTTGATACGATTTAAACTAATTAGACTGCTCAAAAATAAAATATCTTGCGTTATTACATTTACTAAAGATTTTCTTTTAGTTATCAAATTGTAACAAAAGAAAACTATACACAATCGAATTATATTAAAGAGAACCTAATGAGATCTGAAAAATGATTTTTAAAATACGTAAGACAAGTATAGATATAATTTAGGTTTCTCTATTGCATGAAAGTCACAAAAACAAATTTAAAAAGATTCTATGTTTAGTTGATAATATAGATGCAGTAAATGAATCTACTTTGTCAAATAGAATACCAAGCATTCATTATATTGACAATGCTTACTCAAAATAGGCTGATGCTGAATGAAGCCAGTAAGTACTATTTACAACTACATTTTGGCAGTTGTATAAACAATTTATATGGTAAGTTATTTAAGAATTCGTACCATTATGATATCATCAATGATATCTCTTAACTTTTGAAGATATATCTTCGCAAATATATCTGGTAAAAAATAATTTTTAACATTTATTCAAGATGTATTTACAACTGCATGAAGTGTGTATACATACACACACACATACATACATACATACACATGATATATACATATTTTATTTGAAACGTAATGTTTCCATAAACAAGATTTATAAGAATACAGACTATTTCTCCTCAAGATTTTTATACCTGAAATATAGTTCATTAATCTGTCATTTTGACAGAATAAAACAATTCAGTAAATACATGATGATAAATGATAATAATAAGACTTAAAAGAACTCAACATTTTTTTCTTTTGAGATATGATATTTGCTACTTCAAAATATGTATTTTATTTGATTATTGAATCTTCTATTTCCTTAATGACATTATTTATAAATTTTAAATTAACAGGTGTTAGATAAATTGTTTATGATATATGTATTTCACTAAAGTATTTATATTTTTATTATATCAATTATATTAATAATACCTTAATTGCAGAAATAGAAACGACTTACAAGGAATTATTTCTTGTGCCTTAATGGCATACTTTATCTTCAGTATGCTTGATTTTACAAGGTATATTTTAATAAAAATTTTATTATATATACATATTAGTTTCTGAATAGATAAGCAATATGCCTACTATGTATTAGATTTATCATGTACTTGTTGACACAACATTACATTATTTTGATGAACTCTTTACAATTTTTTAATATGTGTCTATTGCTTTTGACATTCCTTTATTTGAAGTATAGCTATGTTTTAAGTATAAATATATATATTTCTATATAATAAATATATATAAAAATTACTTGAAACAATTATTGAACCATAATCAACATGATAATACATATAAAAAAAAAACAATTGTTTAACTAATACATTAATTTTATTTTATTTTTATGTTGTTTACAACACAATATTAATAAAAATTCAGTATTGAATTGAAATAAAGAGACTGTCAACAAAGTATTTCAAGCAAAAAATATGTGTATATAAATAAATATAATTATATACTTATGAGTGAATATTATTTAAAATTTTTATATTATAAACACGAATAAAAATTAAATAAAAAGATACAAATCTTTAATTGATTTATGTAAGAAATGTATTTATAATAAAAAAGGGAAAAAGATAATTTGCATTATAAAAGGAAACTATATTGATGTTACAATAGTATATAAAAAAATATTGAAGTTACTTTCAATATATTTATTATTTTAATTATTTTATTGATATTCAATGCAGTTGTTAATTGTATGCAACTTGAACTTATATCAATATATATAATTAATTTGTCAGCATAGTTTCATTAAAATCACAACTTACTGAAAGTTTTAATATATTTCTAGGAAATCTGCCAATTAATCATTATTTTACAAATATTCTTACAGAAATGATATAAATATTGGAAGTAAATTATAAAATATGAACAATTTTAATTGATGTAAATATATGTTAATCTCTTAGCTGATAATGTAATATCTTTTGATTCCTTTTGGGATTTATATACAACTTATTATTGATTAATTTATTCATTTAAGCATGTACCACTTAACTTTTTATGTTAACAAATAATTTAACATACCTAAAAAAATATGATAATAAAAAAAAACAAATAATTGAATGCATTGAGTATGCATGCAGTAAATATGCCAAAAATATAGTGGCAACAATTTTCTACTATTGTAAACAACAATAATATATGTAAAAATTACACATAAAAAAAAATGTAATACCAATATGCTGCCAAATATAAGAGAGGTGATGCTTTTTAGATACTAATATTATTAGTCTATTCAATTTATGTATTTCAGTTTTAACCCAATATGATATATATACATTTATATATTATTTTTATCTTTTATTAATGGGACTTCTGTATTTATATATACCCTACTAGATATACAAAATTATAAATAATAGGGCATGTATAATTTAGTAAATCAGATCTGCAATAAGAAAGAATTACAATGAGACCACATTGAACATTATCAGTACATATATATATATATATATATATATATATATATATATATATATATATACACATACTTTATTTATATGCTACATAAATGCTACAGAAAAAGGTTTGAACAAGAACCAGATGGAAAACTTATAAATGCAATATTATTTACTAATTATTATAGGATATAAAACCATACAGTATTATATATATATATATATATATATATATATATATATATATATATATATATATATAATATGTTTTCTACATTCATATGCTATTTTCACATTAATTTGTTATATTCTGCTTTGTTATAAAATCCAGAAGATAATATTGTTCACTTGTATATTAGGAATATATTCAATTAATGAATTTATTTATATATCCATTACTTTACTTTATGTTTATATATAATGAAACAATAAAAGTAATGAATGCCTGCAATAAAAAATTTTTTTCTATATTACAATTTTTATGTCAACCAATAGTAGCAGGATGTAACAAATTACAACTATTTCATTAATAAAACTAATATTTTGCACAAGCACTGCTCCATACTATTGAAGAATATTGCAAATGTGTATTTTCCAAATCTAAATGATTATATATATAATGAGTTAAAAGTAATGTACCTTATCTTCACTACCAAATTTTTCTTAAGGGATACATAACAAAATATTGAAAGAATAACTTGCATAAATATTATGAGATATTGTACTTTTGTAAAAGCTTTGATGTGTGAAAGGTGCGATACAATAAGTTGAATGCAATATATATATATATATATAGACGTGCTATCAAAACTTTCATATTTAAAAATATTAAATGTAAATTGACACAGATTAAAAGATTAAGAGGTGTTATATGAATACAACAGTGATATATATTTTTTACATTCAGAAACTTTTTTTTCAGTTACTTCATCATGTACCATTTACTGTACATGTTCTTTTTTATTTTTTTTTTTTTTTTATTTATTTTATTATTTTTTTTTTTTTTCTTATATATCATGAATGAATTCTAATTTCAATTCTTTTACAAATAGCAATTCTTTACTTGACTTAGTACAAAATTCTCTAAGTATCAGAGTCATTCCATGCTTGTTCAGTTTTCTACTATGCAGAGAGAGTAATATTTTCAGTTGCCCATTGGTTTCCATATAGAGATTAGATTCGCAATTTCAAAGTGGAATTGAATATCCATATGAGATTTAGCTGAAGATCTGAACCTAAAATGTTACAGACAAAAAATCAGTCTCTATACAATTGCACATTAATTCAAATTATAAAGTATGTGCAATGAGATCATTAAATTTGCTTGAATTTCTTTTGTTGAACCATAATATTTGAGAAGAATAAAAAATAATTATTTTCAAATCTTTCTTTCATATTCTTTTATAAAGGCTAATGTATGTACATCCAATAAATAGATGCAATAATTATGCAAAAGGAATTCAAGTTAAAAAAGAGTCACTTGATGGTTTATAATTTAAACAATGATTAAAAAGTGGTTAATAAAAGATTTAATGCAAAAAAATCACTTAATGAGTCATGTAGCGCAGGAATGGTAACATACTAGCATAATATATAACAAATATAATGTGATGTCTTAATGCAAACAATATTGTACTAAATGAAATCTGTTTACTTCGTTTTCATAATCACAGCACTCATTCAGGCTATATAAGGTTGCGATAAAACATATTTACCACATACTATTTTATGCAATTTTATGATGTTATGATGTTAGAATTTTTATTGAGAGAATACTAACAAAATTTCTATATCCATATTTGAACTTCCATATATATTACATGTATGTGACAAATTTGCTTTCATCACCAGTGTGATCTTGAATTGCAAAAATGATAATGAAAATAAATATATTAAAATATGCTATAATTCAAGTAAACAAAAAATTAAAAAAGAAAATAAATAAAATATTAGGAGACATACAAAAAACATACAACATATTATAGATACATTTCTAATTGATACTTTCATAATTAAGTTTATAGGAAAATTTTTGAATAAATCTGCAATGAACTTCCAAACTAAATTTAATAGAAATTATAAACATTATCTTCCTTGCAATTCAAGCAAATTACTTCAAGTACATTCATGATTTATACTATATATGTTTCATTAAATTTCAATAAGGATACATTTCACGATTTATAACCTACGAAATTTTGTTACATCATCTTATAGAAATTCTTCTAGAAAATAAGTATGTAATGTATTGACTCTCTCAGTTAAACTAAGGAGAGTCGAAGAGAGTCCCTCACAGCCTGAGTAAGACTTTCACTTGAGATCTTCAGTTTGTTAAATGATTGCTGACAAAGAATTAAAAACAGTTAGTATGATTTTCAAAAATAAGTTTTTCAATGCAACAATATAATTTCAAACAGAATATTATGCATCATTGGATACATCAAAAAATATAAATATTATTATTAATATTAATGTGATATATTATAATAAACTATTAAAAAATTCTCTTGTATATTGACACATGATTAATATTTTACATAATCTTTTTTACAAGCAAGTACAATATTTTCACCAATGATTTTGCAAAATATAGAAATTATAAATTAAGTTCAATAAAAGGAACTCTGAATAAATATCTCAATTGTTAATGAGATACGTAAAGCTTTAAAAGTACTACATTGTAAAAAACTCATTTTGGAGAACAAACAATTTGAGTTTTCTTTGTATTCTTTGTTTCAGTGTATACATACGTAAAATATAAATGTAACTTGTAATATTGCATTAACACATTAATTTTTTTATTTTTTTGTTTTTATTTTTTTTTTGTATTTTTTTGTTTTTAAAGGTATTAATAAAATCTTAGAAGTTTAATGTATCTTCCATGCACTCAAATAATTATCACTTATAAGTTTGAAGCAGATTTAATATATCATTGCAATATATTCAATAAAATGTCAGTAAAGAATGCAAAAAATGATATTTGAGAAGAAATATAATGAAAGGGATGTAACCTACATAAATTTATGCAATCAGTAACTTATGCATGTAGCTATTAATTCTGTCAACGCAGATCCGGCACAAAATTAAATGGCCATAATATAGTATAATATTATTTTGTCCATAAAGATGTGAGTAATGTACAGCATCTATCAGTAATTATACAACTGATCTTACTAATTTTCGACATTAAATAACAATGTCGCATACTACCCACTGTCATATTATTTCATACTGTTTTAAGTATAGCCACAATCATTTAGTTCCTAATTAGATTTTGTTAATACGACTGCCTGACCAAGGATGGCAAAATTTAGCTACGATAGTAGCTTCATTTTAAGTGTCTTAAACAAAAAGAAGTAGGCCCTCTACGATGATTCAGCAGTGACTTCTGGTGGTGTACTTACAGACGTCACTGTTGCCTTGAATGCTGGTATAAATTCAGCTGCATCTGGATTTAATGTACTCTAAAATGTAACATTATTCATCAAAATTTTATACCTATCAACTTATTTCATATTTTTTTGTGAAGAGGGGAGGGGGGAAAAACAAGAAAAAATGATACCTGTTTGGCAAGATCATCATGCATTCTCAAGTCACTAAGTTGTTGACAAAGTTCGGCACCATTATTGTATGGAATACTAGTGGCAGTTGACCAGGCAGTTGAATTTATATTTCTTTCATGTTGTCTTTCCTCTTCTAACATTGCCTCAAGACATTCTTCCATTAGTTCTTCCTCTTCTAATTGTTGTAGTACCTGCGGTAAAATCTTTAACCTATAAATTCTGTATATACACTAAAATTTAAAAAAAAATCTTCAATTAATTGTTATATTAGAAACACAAATGTCACAGAAAGACCTGTTTATCAAATTCTTCTTCATTTTCCATCCAAAGATATTCAGAAAAATCCCCATCACTAGCCCCTTGAACATCAGTATCCGTGTCAAGGGTAGTATCAAAGTATGTTATCACACTATTCTCATGGCCGTAATATCCGTTGCCAGAGCCACTGCTTGGAATCTTCATTTTCATACCACCTTTATAAATGATCCTTTACTAAAGGATAATCTATAATTTAAAAGTTTCTTTTATATTTTCTACCGGTAAATAATACTAATATTTTTCTTGGTTAAAAAAACAAAGTATTCTTTTTTCTCATATATTTATGATTTACATATGAAATATTATATACAGCATGAAAGACAAAGAAAAATCTTTCTCTTTCCTATAACCATGTTATCTTCTGTGATTGGAAGAAAAAATTGAGTTTTACAAACCCAATGTCAATACACTCTATCTTGTGCATATAGATTTGTTATTCTTAGTTGCATTGATCAATTAACAATCCCGTGTAATTAAACATGAAAAACACCATATGGATCGTTTTTCTTCTCAGTATTCTTACAGACAATCGGACGTGTACATAAAAACTGAAAGTTTGGAAAGTGCCTGACGAAATAGAACCTTGAACTCTTCGAGACACCTTGAGAGACAACAAACGGAACGTTTAAGAATGCAACTGCTGCTCCGTTTACGCATATGGGAAGTTTAATGCTATATAATATGCTCCTAGAACGATCTAACTCGCATTTACCTCGAATTTAATCTTGAAATGCGTTATACACTAAAAATTTGGAATACTTTTATCTACCGGTTCATAATAATTACAAAATGGAGCAAGATTGCTTGACAGATCACCTACGGGGCGACCATTTTTAACAATCTACGCAGAACGATCCCGGAGGAAGTTTTGTGGTGCCTATTCGTGGCTTGTACCGAACGTCTCTTGTTATTGATGATAAAAATTCCCTCTCGCTATGTACTGAAGTGTAAACATACCTTTTGATAACGAGAATTGAGCTGACTTGACGTAGGAAACACGATTTACGCAGCACATGAGTAAAATACGTGTCGCGCAACACAAATTAACGCTTCGACTAATATGTTGCACGGTGCTGCCATCGCGTTTAGCAAGGGAGCAGCGGCCGCGATCATAAATATATACGTCAATATGTCAATGTAACTATTTCAAATAACAACATATTCTATTTAGTTCTTTTCCTCCCTTGGGGATAATATTATTGTTTCTGAAATGAATGGATTTACAATACAATAAAGATTTCAATAGAAATTAGAAATAGGTACGTTTCATCGTAATAATATTATTATTCGAAACGATTATTCGCCTGTGAATTTAAGAAAAATATCAACATTGTCAGTATCACAACTATTTTAATTTGAGATATTACATATAAAAATAACATTAATTATTTTATTAACTGCTATCTCGAATAATGTTCCGAAAATAAAATTTCATAATTCTAATCAATAAAATATATAACCTCGTACAGATTGTAAAATAAAAGATTGTTTAGTAATAGTAATAATTTGATTCACTTGGACATTTTGTTTTAGACAAGTATAAGAAATATCATCTAGTTGAAAGAAAGAAAGAAAGGAAAAAGGAAGCAAGAAGGAAGGAAGAAAGACAGAAAAAAGAAAGGAAGGAAAAGAGCGATAGACGCTCGTTTGAACAACATAGTGTTTTTCATCGTACTTGACTCGCGTAGTATTACCCGGTGAGGCGCGCGCGGCCACACGATTGGTTAGCGCGAGCGAGCTATATGTGTTGACGTTTCATCAAAACAAAGGCACAGCAACTACGCGAGAGGCCCGGGCTGGCATTTTATCGTGATAATTCGTGGCAAGTACGTCGCGTCTCTACATCAGTCGTACGTGTATGCGCACGAAGCAAGTCGCTCGATTGCTTACGCTTCTTCGGATCGCCGTACTATTCGTGATTGTTGTTTAAAGAAAGCCTAGTTTTTTTCTTTGTGCATTAGATATGTCGTCCTCGGTGAAATTCACGTCGGATGAGCTCTTAGGAGGTAAGTACTGATCAAATCAACGCCCATCATCCCACGTTTCAAAATATATTATCATTACATGAATTTGCTATTTCATGAATATTTAAATATTTGGATTAGTCATCCTCTAAGAAAATTTCTTGCGAAGTTGGCATCCACTAAAATAAAGCGTTATCACTAATACAACGTATGTATCTCCTTCGAATAGGATGTAAGGAAACAAATAGATAGATATTACTTTGTTTTTACTACGAAGTATGATACTTGTTCTTTCGTTTGTTTCGAAAAATTATCGGCTACCTTTTATGTCGAATCAAATGGAGGTTATCCAAATCCTACATAAATGCAGGACGCTAGCAGCTGTCATTGCCGACACAACGCGGCCATTGCGCCGCGTTCTTTTGCTTTTATAGCGTAAACAAACGCCGTTTCTTTTTGCGTCGTCGATAAACGTGTCGCGTGTGTATATATATATATATTATTAAGTACTATATGCGTATACATATTATATACATATATCTAGCCACATCTATAAACGTTCAGTCGATTCCATATTTTCCTTGAAAGAATTATAAAATAGAATAGAACAGAATAAAAATCTACTACTGTAGAAATGAAGGAAAATAATTTTTGACGCAATTACATTTTGTTAATAGATCCACTTCGACTTTCGTCCTTCGAATGCCAAATAACTTTCGATCGTTAAAGATTTTATGTAATTTTGCAAAATCTTTATAATACATTTGCGTATAATTAAACGTATTATATAGCAAGGAGGAAGAGAGAGAGAGAGGGAGAGGGAGAAGAGAAAGAGAGACAGAGAGAGTAGAATCATGTGAGATGGAAATTTAGTTAAGAAATGAATTCTGGACAGTCATCCGTATCTCATTAATTTCTACCTATTTAAATCGAATAAGTATTTGTAATTTAACACAAACATATATACATATATACATAAATATATATTTGAAAAAAATGAAATGGTATACTCGTTGTAAATATTTTTCTTTAAATCGAGCGATAAAACGGCTTGTGTATTGTTTTTTCGTTGTCGTTGTCTTTGAAGCAACGTTCACGTAATAACGACTCACGATCAGTTTTATTACGGAGTTCTTTCTATCGTGGCATTATGATCTCTCTTAAAAATGCATTTTCTGATAACTATCGATTTTATCGTTATTTTTTCTTTGTATTTAATAACTTAAAGCTTTACATTTTATTCTATTCGAACTTTATATTAAACGGTTGATAAACAAAGAAATACACATTTTTTAAACGTGTTACATCAATATTTATCTTTGCTTAAAAATAAGCTAATTTTTTGTGATTTGTTGTTTTTAAGTTCAATATATTTTATATTTTATATCTTATATATATATATATATATATATATATATATATATATTCGTAACTATATGTAGTTATATTTTATTTTAAGTTTGAAATATTGAACATAAAGATAAACGAAGTGGTTAGATTATCCAGAGTGTATTTTGAAGATGTAGGCATTGATTAGACTTCACAGAATTATCAATGATCAAAGAGTAACATCTGCGAACAGTATACAAAGTACATAGGAAACATTTTGTGTATGCAAGGGCATCAGGTTGTTGATTTATAGATGACACAGATAAAATAAAAAATTAAAAAAAAATAAAAGAATCATGTGATGATCATACGAAAATAATATTGTTACACGACCAATGGGATCAAGTCATTTTATCTCCCAGACTACAAATGTGGAATCTCTATATATGAATTTATGTATATATATATATATACACATATGGAAATGTCTATATCTGTTTTTTACGAAACAAAATGAACGTAAAATATAACCTATATACGCCCATACGATGCGATAAAAATTATTAATAGAACGCTTGGCAGATTTTTTTATGGTTTATACAGAATGAGCCAAAGTTTTTAGACGTGATTTTAAAATCTTTTACATTTTTTTTTTTTTTTAGACCGAGCTAATTTCTTTTTCTTTTCTTATTAAAAAATTAAAGGCATTGAAACTTTTGGTTCGTTCTGCAGAAATTTTGAAGAATCGCAAAATATTTCATATGAAAATTCTTTTATTAAATTCTTATAAATGTATACTCTTTGTTCGGGTAGTAAGACAAAGCGTTTACTATTTTGAGATCTGATTCATGTATTATTATTATCATTATTATCATCATCATTATCATCATCATCAAATCGAAAGAGAGACGGAATATTCATACTTACTTCTACTCTCATAAAATAGTTCACAAAGCCGACAATTAGGTCAGTGTCCTGTCGGCTCAACTCGTATCGATTTCCGTCTATTTAAAATGAAGTACTATATACATATATACCTACAACGTGGAGAACGTATCTTTCTCATCCAAGATCATGGCCAATGTTTTTGTTGGCCAATGACGATACTGAGTCTGTTTTGGTCTACGTGCGTCGTGCGTTAGTATACATGTGGCGTCATTTCGAAGAAAATGGGAAACGTGACGGCAGTCAGGCGATCAATAACCATATCTTTCCTAAACATTTCTTAAGATACCGCTCGAGTATTAATTTAAAAAATTTTTAATGAAATGGCACAAACATTATTTGAAGATCTATTTTACTATATACGTTTTTTTTTCTTTGTTTACTCATTTTATTTTTCAATTAAAATTTGCAGATTAAAATTTTAATGTATTATGTTGTGTCTAGGAAGTGTGTGTGTATTAAATAACGTATCAAAAATTTATATGGATTGAAATATATACAAAAATAATATATAAAATTTATATAAGTATATACACAATACAATTTGAATAGAAATAATTGAAGATATATAAATATATAAATAAAAATATAATAGAAGATAATTATTATCTTAAAAATATTGTAATAAAAGATAACAATTTATGAGAGATTTTTTTTTCTCGATGTTATCTATATACTTTCTACGTATAATTTTATTATCATCGGCTATCGATCTCATATTTCTTAGAAAGCTGCAGGATGCTTACTAGAATATATTTCAGTTGGTATGTTTCTTAAGAACAAGAATGACGTCAGAGATATATCATTAAAAGCAAGCTTGACCGAAGCTGAATCTTTCGACCGACAGAATACCCTTTCTTGATGAGTCATCTTCGTCAATACTTTTTCCATTTTCTCTATTTTCTTTTCTCTCTCTCTCTCTCTTTCTTTCTTTTTGTTCTTTCATCCTTTTCCTTTCTATTGAATATTTTGAGTTTATTGAAGAACCTATCGGTTCTGACTTAAGAAAAGCTCTTGAAGAATGCTCAGGTATTAATGGGAGAAAACCTTTCGAGGGAAAAAAAAAGAAAAAGAGAGATTTTTTTCTTTATCCTCACATTCCTACTAACTCGTGCTATTTTTATAAAAAAAAATTTCCACGAAAAGATTTCGGTTATAGCAGAAAAGTAGATAAAAGAAGATAAGAATAAATGGGTTATTTTGAAGATTTATATTGAATTTAAAAAATCATCTTAACTTTTTCTACATAGATTATGCCAATACAATTATTTTATCGTTCGTGTCATGTATTATTTACATAGTCTACAATTTTATATTTGCATTTAATATATTATATTTAACAGAAAATTTACATTTTAATATCGTTTAAATATACGTTTATTTACAGTGTCATAGCTTTCCAAACTTTTATAGACCGAAAACCATTTCAAAAGCAGTAATTTTTACGACCCATTCACTTATAATTGTATAACTGCCACATTTTAAAAGAAAGATCGGATTGAATAAAAAATATTAATTTACTACTTTTTACATGTTTTATTGTGAAAACATATTTAATTAATATATAAATTTATAAATCGAATATCATCCGACAATTTTCGATATGTAAAGCTCTATAATGAATGTATTTTAATATTTAATGTAACTCATACTTTGGACATCTCTGGTTTATGTAAAACAAAAAGAAATTAAAGTAATTTCGTTACGAATTAAATTGATCGTTCTGTTTGATGAACAAAGAAAAACATCAGTTAGAGAGAGAAAGAGAGAGAAACAACATGTAATAATTAAATGATATTTGAGGCGACAGACTGGCGAAAAGAGGCCATTCAGTTGATTTCTATTTTTAAATACTGTTGGACCCTTACTTGTCGACTCATTTAAATTTCTCCCGCGCACTGTGATTTAAAATTATGACTTACGCACTAAATGTCATTCTTGTTCTGCCTGTGATACTATCTCAATCATTTCATCACATTTAAAATTATTTCTATTATAATAAAATTTCAAAAGAAAATTTGAGATCTCGATCAATATTTTCAAATAAAAAACTTTTATCATCATTCCCTGTTCGCATAAAAAACTCGTTAGGAGAGTCGTGTCTATTTGACTTTCGAATAATACGTCTGGTTATGAACCTAGAACAAATACAACTTGCAACTTCTATTCAACTTTGAAATGCAATATACTTGAAAGTTTCCGGTTTACTTTATAACTATTGCGAAACTAAGAGCGGTCGTAAACATACTTTTCGTACAAATAATTTGCAATATCAGTATTTTTTTTTTTTTTTTGGTATCCCACAAATGATAGCCTCGTCACAGAATATATATAATTATTTTTTATATGTGATTGATTTGAATGTTGAATACTTGATCATGCGAGGTCAGCCGTTTGATATTCTCTGGATTAATTTTAAATGAAAAAGAGTAAATTTCCATAAAAAGAAAAGAAACTTTTCGGTTCCTTGTTGTTACAAAGAAAGTTGGAGAAGTTACATGACCGCAAATTCTTTATCGAGATCTCTCTCTCTCTCTCTCTCTCTCTCTCTCTCTCTCTCTCTCTCTCACTCTCTCGCGCGCGCTTTCTTTCTTTCTTATTTTCATAATCATTTTTCTTATATAATAATTTGGTGAAAGTATTTGCGGCAAGGAACTTTAATTTTTCTTTTACAAAAATTTTTCAATTAGTTAAGCGAAATAACTTCCTATCATATATAAGAGAAATGTGATTTAATTTAAAAGTTAGAAAAGATGGAGGAGAATTAGAAAATTATAGAAATAAGAAATAAATTATGACGACGGATTATAATTTATTTATTGTTTATTGTATAAAACAACGTCGTAATTGCGTTATTATCCTATGCACGTATCATATTGGTCAGATAATCGTGGCATGGATTAATTGGCATAGAAGTTGTCATAGACCGTGAGGCATCGAACATATCGAAAGGATGTTCATATATATGATACGGTATATCGTAACAACACTTGTGCAGAATCAACACGTGTGGCCTTTGGTTAAACAGCACGTGTGAAAGCTGTTACTTTTTCGATTCAACGTCCGGCCTTTAGCTCATCAAAAACATTTTTTAGTTTTAAATGAATATAGGTAATACTATTTAAAACATGATATGTCAACACTGAGTCCACTTTATATGTTATTGGATTAGAAAAAAAGATTTATAGAGCTTGTTCTTCTTTTTCTATTAACAAGTGTTTATATAAGAGTATATACGTATTTATATAACTTATGTATGAACAGCCGTAAATGTGTTATTTATTAACTGTTAACATTATATAGGATAATATAGTATATAACATTTTATAGGATAGTATGGCAATATATTATCCTAGTATGATAGAATTATATAGAAATATATAAATGTTGATATTGTAATGTATTTTATGGTTAACCAATTCTACTTAGCTTTTGTTAGCTACTATTACTAAAACATTCGCAATCATTTTCTTTTCGAGGATTAATAATCGGTTGCATCAGTTTCATCAACCGACGTAACTCTTTCATGTCGATCTTTACCAGCTCTTCGGTAATCACATAATCACAGTTCTCAATTTTATCCAAATCGAATGTACTTTCAGATTTCTCGGATATCATTTTCTTTTTGATACTGTTTTTTATCAAAACATTAAAGGAATTGGACAAATTTTCGATCAAATCGTTTTTTTGCGTAGACATTTTGAATAATTAGAAAAGCCTGTTATATTTGCACGAATTATACTATAAATTTTCATGAAATAGATCATAGAAATGTGAGAATATAAAATTAAACATCAAAAGAAAAAGGTTAAGAGAAAAGAAAATCGTTTTCTCAAATTTCTTTTTTCTTTTCATTTACTTAATAATTAGAGATAAAAAATGAATACACGCGCGATAAGATGATAAAAAATTATATATCTAATAGAAACAGGATGATCGTATCTTCAAGCTCTATTTATAAGCGGATTAGATTCTTGTAGGAAATAAAAGTAATTTTTCCATTCATGCATTTTTCATATACAGGGTGTCTGGGTTGTGTCACTATTTACAGAACGGACCAAAAGATCCTAGATGATTTAAAAAATCAATTATTCTTTATTGAAACATTTTAAGGCTTTTTTTTCCCCCCAGATTGTAGAACTACAAACTTGAAAAGTCTCGAGAAAGAAATTTTTAAGATTACCTGGAAAAGATGAAAAATTGCAATAATTGTGGATCCTCAAATGCTTTTAGGATTAATTTTTTTTCTTGGCAGTAGTTATTTCAACAATACGGAAGACTTCTATAGTCCAATCAAATAACTGCAGAAGCAATTGTCTATACTTTAATCTTTTTTTACTGAATGAGTGATGCTCGATCTTTCAGATATTACTCACATACGCACGCACGCACACACACATGTATGATATTAGAAGATAGTGTTGATAAACGTTCTTTGAGCATTTATATGCATGTAACGATCATGATATACAAAGGTAATAAATAGGTGTATTTCGTTTCATTTTGCTGATAAAAATGAATGAAAAGAAATCCGTTTCATTACATTCAATCTTCTTACTTCATTTTTATTTCTTAGAAAGAAGATAATTAATCGATTACGTACATATTCTTTTCGATTGATGATTAATTATTGTTAGCTTTTTATAGCTTTTTTTCATGGATTCTCCTTGAACGTATATATATATATATATATATATATATATATATATATATATATATATAGAATTACAAATTATTTTCAATGAACGTATAGTAGCGTCAAATTATTTTTTATTGGAAGCAAAATGTTTAAAAAATTGTTAACAGAGATTTATTTCACCCTATATTTTAGTCTAATATCAATATTTCTACAAATTTGTGTGTGTATGTGTCTGTTGAAATTTTAATATATATGCATTTTGTAAAAATAATATTAAGAAATATTAATATATTATATAATATATATTGCACATATGTATATTTAATTTAAAGAAAAAATTTTTTTAACATTAAAATCTATCAGTTCATTAAAAAAAAAACGTTCGCTTTAAAAAAATCAAAAAGTTAATCTCATTGTGTTAAACATCGAAAGTTATTCACTTAAGTAGCAACGGTTTTAATTACGCGTCACATTTGTGTGTAAGTATAAACATATTTACGTAATTCTGTGATAATTAGAAAAGATGGTGACACGAACTGATTAGCATCGACCACATATACATATACGGATGTTCTCGTCTATTTCTAACGATTGAAAGTATTTTATATTCTGATCGAATATTATGAAAGTAAAAAAAAAAAAAAATGAAATATATCGCACTTTTATGTCGCAAGTAGATATGTAGCTAGATATATCTCTTCTTATTAGTAAACCGAATTCTCAAGTATATAAACTTGTTCGTTTTCACGTAATAATAATGTTTGTCTTTTCATATAATCGAGAATGAGATCGAAGAATAAGCTACGCTTGTAAAGAGTTTTCATGGACGTTTAAACTATAATAAGCACAGAATGAGGAATGAACAACGAGACGACTTCGTGAGAGTATTGTAAGCAGAGACGAAGGTCTCCTATTACACTGTGTACGTGATATCAACGGTAGATTATGGTAGCAAGAGATTGCATGATCATGGATATGTGTATCATTCTCGTTCAAATAAGTAAAAAAATTTACATATATACATATATGTACCATGTATGTCCTGAAAATATTGGATTGACCAATAAGTAATTTCAACATTTTCAATAAAATATATCAATAAAAAATAATTCAAATAATTTGCAGTATTTTATATTTACATAAATAACTGTATTTAATATTTTTGTCTATTAAACTTCACTTAATGGTCAATTCAACAATTTTCATACATATTACACATTTTTATTAATACAAAGATGGTTCTCGAATTGAAAACGGTTCATAAACTTTAAATATACTTATTATTGTTCGTACAATAATCGATAAAAAAACTCTTCCTTTGTACGTCAATGTATAGACTCAATATAGACCTACATATGACGCAACGATCGTCTTGATTACTTACGTTATTTAAACTAAGGAACCTTGACCGTGATCTCTCTTTGTCATCAATTTCTATATCGTTCGATAACGTTCCGACCTATAATTTAATCACGTTATTATTTTTAATTAATATAGTTTTTTTATTCTCTTGAAATCTGATTTAATCCACGTGGTTCGCGTTCGTTCGTTTGTTCTCACGAAAAAATTTAATCTATTATAGTCTAGGTAGGAATAACAAGTGTTAATATTAAATCTAGAACACTATTCTAAAAGATCTGCTGAATTTCAATGAACTAAATTCAAAATCTACGCGTGGTCTAAATTGAAATTAAATTCGTGAAAAGATTAGAAAATGTATAGAAAATTGATATATTTTTATTGTAATCATAAAAATTTCTATTAAAAAATTTACAGAATCATGGGTAGAAGTGAATCCGATATCTGCTGAAAGGCGAACACCTTTGCCATTCAGCAGTGGTGGCGAGGAATATCTAAGACTCCTGAGGGAAGCACAGAGAGATTCAACGCAATCGTCTGCTAGGCATTCTTTAGCATCCTCACGTCGAGATACTCCGAGAGACAGGTAAAAATTGTTTTCTTTTCAATTGCTTCCGTCTCACAAATCGTTCTAAATATATAGCAAATGAAAATTGTTCTCTTGTTGCATGTGTTTATTTGATTGTTTGTCGTGATTACAAAAATATATCAAAGTACATATATACGATAAAAATAAGAGTAGTATCAAGAAAAGTTGAAATGTTCTTTGTTATTTTTAATATTGATTTTATGACTTACAAATATGTGACTCCAAAAGGATGATCTATTATCGTTTCCTTGTTTTTTCTTTTTATTTTTTTCTTTGTTAATTTTTAATTTTTTTGTAAATGAGGCCATTATTGGATTATTGACAAAATTTGTAAAGATAGAAAATATTGTCGAGATAAAAATGTTTGTTTAACAGTGTGTAATCACAGCGTTCTATATAACGGTGTCCTTTTATGGGTAGAGAAAAATCAGCATCTATTTTCTCTCAACGCTTTTCGTTCTTCTCATGACGGGTAGGATCTTAAGATGGGGAAAAAAAGAAATAAACCGTCTTGTGACTCACGAATGGAGAAGAAAGAATCTTTTTTTGGAGCGACCGTTTCTTTGTGCGCTACTTGAATTCGTTCTAAAAAAAATTTTTTTGTGAACGATTTAATGACCGTCTTTTATCCTTTTAAAAAAGCAAGGAAGAGAAAAGAAAAAGTGACTGTCGTTCCTTAAAATTTATTTTTAGTACTTTTAATACTTTTAGTAGTTGATATAGTTGAAACCAAACGAATTTTGTAAATGTAAAAATAAAGCTGGAAATTTTGACTTAAATAAATAAAATAATCGAAAAATGTGTAATATCCATAGATTATAAGAAAATTTTATTCTTCTGTATTTTAGCCCAAAAAGTCCACCTAACAGCCCAAACACGGAACTCTCTACCGAAGATGAGCTCAAAGGGGTCTACATAAATTACAGCTGCAACAAGGTCAGTCTAGAAAATCGATTGTAATAATCAGCCGTGTTGTGTGAGGTGTGTCGCATAAATCTTAGAATGAAGCAAAATACCTACAAACACACACCCACACGAACGTGTGTTTAATTTTTGTGGTCGATCACCGAGGTCTTCAGAAAAACCACAAACCTAATCCATTCGATCCAAGCGGAAGCAAAATTTCAGTCGTTGTAAAAGATCTTCTCGCAAAAGATCAAAATCATTCGAACATTTCATTTGAAAATAATCATCGAAGTCATTCCATTGATTCTTCCGGATAATTAACACTACTTCGTATGCAATCGACAAACTAACAGGAAGGTTATATACACTTACTGTGCAACTGGTTTTATCGAACGAGCTTTACCTTCTCTACAAGGTCTTCGGATCAGTGACACTATCGACTCTATGACTATGTATACATTTTTATCGATAGGTGCGGTAACTTACCAAATACGCCTTTGGAATTGCTTTGAAAAAATTATATGTATATCGAGTAGATGTTTTTTTTTTTAACTATATATATATATATATATATATATATATATATATATATATATATATATAGTCAAGATTTTTTTTACATTCTACTAATTTTAGAATATTTATACGATAGCATTTAACAAAATTTATTGACATATTAAGTGTAATATAAAGATAGAAAGAACATACATTCGGTTGATCAATGATGATTGTTAATTATCCAAAATTTATGAGAAAAAAAGTATGAAGTATATACTTAATTAATACATCTCTTCGTAGCTCAGTCAACTTAGCAAATATCGATCAATTTCAATAGAAACTTTTTCGATGAATTCGCTTTTTTATGTATTTTCGTACGATTGAAATTGAAATGTTGCGTTGTATGACAATAATAATTCATACAAATATATAAACCTGCTTACTAGTACGTATATCGAAAATAGTTTATTAGTAGACGAACTAGTCTATTAGTTTACAATCACCAACTATTTCTCTTATGATATAATTACCTAAGTCCTCTCTCACGGTTTCAATTTTCTCGTGCGTTCATCGAAAAAGAATTTCTTGATAAGATTTACCAAGATGGTATCGTTTTCTTTAATTGGTTTACGTGTACAGTCTTGCATCTTTCGTTACTTATATGTACAACCTAGTGACAAGAAGTAGGACAAGAAGATCGTATGATCATTGTAATCGAATTAACGTCGCCGTCATTTTCCAATTCATTTCAACGATTCATTTTGATCTTCGCTTTTAGTAGGAGGCCATTCTGGTTTACCAGGGTCATATGTTCATTTATACTTTCCCGATACGTTATTGTGTATTATGAAAGATTCTGACACTCATTCTTGCATCAAAATAATTCATAATTCTAATATTATATAAACATGTCTTATAAATCTGCATATACGAGCAATATTATACTCGATTCAATTCGTATAATACTCGAATGTTTTTCGCATTAATTCATGTAGAAAAAAAAAAACAAAGTTCTCAAAGATAAATAATAATTAACTATTCATAAGAGTAAGACTTTACATACACCTGTATCTCAAATCCTCAACGTGCATGTGAAACACTTGTCTGCTGTCACATGCGTACATACGTATATTGGTTACTCTCGCAGTGTCGATAATAAGAAAGCTTAAAGAGTCCGGCGAGTTTATCTTCTTCGGGGGAAAAAATATAAGAAGGCGAAAATAACAAAGAAACATTTATATCTTTCAAAGTGAGTAACGATGATAACGAGGTGAAACTTGTTCGTTTCGTAGAATTTTTCTTTCTTTTTTTATTCCCTCTTTCTTTCTTTCTTCCTCTCTCTCTCTTTTTTTTTTCCCATGAGTCACTGACACTAAAATATGCATTATAAATGAAGATAAAAACTTCATCATAGATATTTCTTAGTTTCTTTTTTCTTCTTGCCTCTTCTCAAAAAAAAGAAAAAAATGTCGAGATTAAAATTTTTATAGTTTCCTTAGATTTTTCTTTTTCTTTTTTTTTTCTTCCAAGGAACTACGAAATGATTATCTAAAATTGTAAATATTTAAAAAGAAGATTATAACTTGTATAGCTCTCTCAAGTTTGTCTTTTTAAGTAATTTTCTTTTTATTTTCAAAAAAACTATAAAGTGTGCATTAAAATTCGTAAATATTTAGAAAAAAAAAACCACTTAAGATTAGATTTTGCTATAAACGGAACATCGACAGAGTATTTCCTTTCAGATCTTCCCCTACATGTAAAACTAGACTTGGGGCACAGAAGGTAGAGAGGCCTGATGTGAAAGTTACTATAATCTCTACCTCTACTATAGTTTGCAACAGTGTTGCCAAGCGGGATTAAAGCATTTGCTCAAACAGGCTGTCCTTTTAAATAATCCTTTCGCAGCTGCCGTTTACTACATGCTTGTTCATTCGTTCGACGGGCAACTGTCATAGACATGTTTCGATAATAGACATTGATTTAATCACGTTAAGATCTTTGTATACTAATCGTTTCTTTTTTAAATTCTCCAAGTCTTCTACAAAATTACCTATTAATGAACATGTTCAAATTAATTTAGTTGGTTTCAATACTAAGATCTTTTTATAGTAATTATTCCTTTTCTAGTTATGTCTCTTACAATTTTTTAGAGTTATCTATTAGTTAAAATGTTGTTCAAATTGATTTCATCATATCTAGTCCAAGGATAAAAAAGTTGAAAACTTTCTAATTCTTCAAATGAATAGTAGACGTTTCTAAAGTTCGATATTACGTTAACGGAATACTTTTTCTATACATCCCGTTCTACATAACATATTTTATCCTTTCTATTACATCGAAAAATGTATACCTCTTTACACGCATCGCTAATCCTTGAGAATTGTATTTCTTATGTTATGTATGTACATTCGAGCTTTACGTAGCTAACACCGTATTACCTGTAATTGGATGCTTACATTTGTTCTTTACTAATATGAGAAAGATAGAGAGAGAGAAATACATTTGAAGAGTTTAATGTAAGACGTATTATCATCAAGGACATCGTTATACGCAATTTTTGTCGCTAGTTTGCTTTGAATTTACTTTGAAATTAATATGCATGTATTAGAGCACACATAAGAAAAAATAAAAAAAAATAAATAAAAGGCATATCGTGTGATCTTTGAAAGAAATCTCGATGCTTCTCGCTTCTATCTACTCTTCCTCTCGTTCGATGCAACAAACCGGTTGAACTGCTTGCACCACTGTTTAAATCGTACCAAAGCCGCGTTACGACTTTCGTAAATGTGTGCAAGTGTATGCGAATAAATATACTTCGAATACGTGCTATCAAATACGCTAAAATGCTACCGTTTTATTTCGAAGGAAGAAAATGAAGTAACAATTACCCCATAAGAGAGAATGCAGATTTTAGATAAAGTATATTGATCCCGAAAAGAATGTTTTATTTATTTCTTTTTGTTTTTATTAATTAATATAATAATATTTAAAAACCAACAAGATATGATTTAAATATAATTTATTTTCTTTTTGTTATTAAATCGTTATATTAAAAGATAAGTATTGCCCATTTAATTTGGGAACTTATTAGTTTCAAATGATTCATATAGATTATCGTGATTATTCTGCGTAAATGGAAATTGTCTGAGGTATAATTACACTTCGGAGAATCTCTCCCTCGCGTTTTGCGTGTTTACTTGCACATATATATGTAAGTCATAAAAGATAAGCTTCATCTATCTATAAATCTATAAGCTAGGAATAATAGTAATATAAAAGTATGAAGTATAAGATATAGACGTTCGTACATTATAGTAAGTTCGACCTATAATTGTTTGATTAAAATAATCTTTCATAAGAAAATTATCGGACTAAGAGAAAACAAAAAGCAGAACAAAAAAAATATTGATGAACGGATTGTGTAACAATCGCGCGTGTATGTGTGATATATGCATTGTATCTTCCACTGTGTATTATACTATTGAAATCTGCGTCACCGTTTATACATACGTGCTCGATCTCACGTAAACCACGTTACCTGTAATCTGCAATTCGTATCTTCATTTTTATCACTTAGTCAATAATAATTCAAAAATTTTATTATTTTAATTAATTAGAAAAGAAATCTTACTTAAAAATAATTTATAACAATCGTAAAAAAAGATTATAAAGTCCAAGAGAAAAATAAGATAATGAAAAAATGTGATATAAATTTCTCCTTTTTCAAAAACATATACCATGTAATTACATGATATATATTTTTACAAATATATTAGAAATATTTGATTTTGGCGCGCTCTAGAAAAGAAAAAAAATATTCCCACTAGAGGGAAGGACGATACGTTCATTGTTCCATTGTTATTGAAGTATAACATAGAGAAGTTCTGTCGCGATTATGTATAGATTGCGCGTCGCACTGCGTCTCGAGAGAGTTTAGTCAATGAAAAGAAAGATGAGCGACGATGCAGTCTCTATCACTGTTCGGTGAGTGGCTGTTCGCATCTGCTAGCTTTGTCGCTGCTATATGTTATAAAAAACAAAGAGAGGGGAGAGAGAGAGAAAGAGTGAGTGAGTGAGTGAGTGAGAGAGAGAAAGAGTGAGTGAGTGAGTGAGTGAGAGAGAGAGAGAGTTTATAATGTTGACGTTAGTATCTCTCGACCAATCAGAGAACATAACGCAGTCACGCCATGCGCAGTGCTAGTGACTCCGTTCTTGAAGTGAGGGCATCGCAACGCTTTTAACATTGTCGCGCATCGTACCAAACAAATCGATCTTTCTCCATGCTGTATGTAGTATTGCGTACATATATGATATGTGTACACACACGCGCGCACAATGGCCAATTTTTAGTCATTATCGACGATTTATCGTCATTTGAAACAAGAGAATATAAACAAACAAAGCATGCGTACGAATATAAATGTTCTCGTTCATTTTTAAAATAATATATTCATTTATGTAGACAGTCTATATACTTGTTTTTTTCCATAGATTGTCGACAAACGAATGTCAAACGTCACTGTCCTTTTCTCTTATATCAGCTATAACTATTACTGTTCAGGTCACGTGGACGGAATAGCGCACTATCTTTTTGTGCTTTACTTATAACGTATGTGTGTTTTACATATACATGTATATGTACATTAAATATAACGTACATTACGATCCCTTAATATCGATTTCACACTTTTATGCCATACTTTTATTTATTTATTTATCTATCTATTTGTTTCTTTTTTATTTTTGATTTTTTTTACATAAAGTTATCTACAAATCACGAACTCTTCTATGGATAGTGTGTGTGTGTGTATATATATATATATATATATATATATAAACTACAATAATATCTTGTAATTATGTCGCAATTATAATACATACGCAAATATGCGTCATTATATTTAACGAAGAACCAACGAATATACGTACATATATTTTTTCTTTTACTTTCTTTTTCTTTTATTTTCTTCGTCATGTGCATATATTCATCAGAATAGAAAATAGAAAAAAAGATAGGGACAACTCGGCAATATAACAAGAAAATTTAACCGTTTTTTAACCTAAAAATTTTATTTTAGGTTAATCCGATTTAAATTTTATCCGATTTAATCTTACTATTAGTTAAGAACATAGTAATAGTAAATTAATTGATTTAATTAGAATTAAATTTATTCGTGTATTTTATATAACACATAATTTAAATCATAGTCATTGAATGATATTAAAACGAAATCTTTTCATCGATATTTCATTATTCTTTTATTCGTTCATTCACATGGTAAGAAAATATAATGTATGTATATACATATATATACGTAACGGTTTCCATTATTCAGAGCTTGTATATTTAAACGATGAATAGTAAAATCACACATTGCGTGCAAGTTATGCGAGTCGTTACTTACTAATCATTTGAAAAATTTGCAACTTTTTTCATTTTAAGAACGAAATTGATACATTAAAAAAAAGAACGAGCTACGTATTTTTCAAATTGCTCTCGTTCATTTTTTATTAATCTTCCTCAATTCTTCATAAATTTTCTTCGTAATTGTTTCTTTTTTATCACCAGATTTATATAAATCTTCAATCATTTTTCTTTTTCTTTTCTTTTTTTTTCTTTTTCGAAAAATTTATTAAAGTATTTATATTACGCATATATCCGAAAATGTAAACAAAGTAAGTAAAAAAATGTTCATTAGAAAATGATCCAGTTATCATTAAAAAATCGTACTTCATACAAGAATATTTACTCGAAAACAATTACTATAAATGGTATTAGATTCTTATTTAATGTTATCAAGGTAGAGAATATTTATGAGATAACATTCATTGTTGAATTTAACGTAAATAAAAACGTAAAAATGATAGTAAAAACTGATATGTGATCAAGATTACTATATTCAACCTTAATGTTGTCTTAAAAGAAATAATTTTTTATCTATTCTTTTTTAAATTACTTAATCACTTTGATAAGAAAATTTCACTTAAACTTACTTCCCATGCTGAATCACGACTATATTAATATATTACACAACTATATGAAAGGTATTATTTTCTGACTGTCATTTGAATAATAAAAAAGGTGCCAACTTTATTTTAGTAGATTTCTCTTCGACATTAACTGCTGCGCGTTTATCCAAAATCGGCTATGCGTTGACTATTTTGAGAATTCGTTTATTCGTATTTATATTTAACCATGTATATGCGTTGACGAAACTTGGCAAAGTTTTTGACATGTGTAGATTTTGATTTATTTTTTTGGATGTTTAAGGAAAGTCGAGAAAAATAAATCATAAATTATTCGTATAAATTTTATATCTTTTAATGGGGATCAGAATAATTCATTTTTCTGTTATCATACATTATATATATTAATTATTATTAATATATAGTAATTGATGTGTTGATTATAAGATCATACATATTCCAAAAATTGGATCTTCGATAACTGATTATAATAATGTTTACGCGAAAATAGAAACAATATTTAATTGTAATATAAAGGACATATCAAGCGATAGGTCAATCGCTTCTCTTACATGGCCGAACGTCAGAGGTTATCCTTTAATAAAAATTAAGTTATTTTTTAACGTAGAAAAATCATTAAAACGTTCCATTTTTAGAAATTTTTGTTTCAATTTTTTTACAAATGGTTTAAAACGGAAGAAAATAAGATTTAGGCCGTATTTGTTTGTTTCGTCTTACTTGCTTATTTTTCGTACAGTTGTACTTGATATTTTTTTTTCTATATTTCTTCATATATATAAGAGTCTCGACATCCTGTTGTATCCGACTTAAGTAAATTTATCACTTATCACAGAAATAGTATGTTACACTATCAACATAGATGTAATAATACAACAAAAACGATTTCGTTTTCTTGTTTCCTCATAAAAATTTGCTATTAAAATAAAATTTTCTTTTTTTCTCTTTACTCGTCACATTTTAGATATTAATGATTCTTCGATTTTTTCTCTTTTTGTAGGAAGGCGAAATCCTAGACAAAAGTATGGATTGGATTTACGAATGGAGCTCACGTCCTGACCAGGCACCACCGAAGTAAGATAAATATTATATCATCTTTGTAGAAACATTACAATTGGTAAATAGAGCCTCAAAAAAATATTATTTATACAGTATGGGCCAAAAGTTCTTAGGTGATTTTAAAAATCAATGACTCTATTTCAGGACCTTTTAAGTTTAAAGTTAAGCTTGTAGTTTTACAATCTACAAAAAAATTAATCTGTCTTTAAAAAGAATAATTAATTTTTAAATTACCTAGGAATTTTTTACCCTTATCCTGTAGTTTTAATGTATAATGTCTGTGATATAAGATAAAACTAGTCTTTTTATAATATCTATTACTAACATTCTTTATATTTCAGGGACTGGAAATTTAAGCATCCTCTTGGTATGACTAAGAGAAAAACTTACAGCATTCGTACTGCAAAAGTTGGTAAAAATGGATTGTTTTCTAAAGAAGTACTTTATACTTTAATCCTCACGAATGTTTTGTCCTTATTAATTGGAACTGGTCTTGGGTAAATAGTATTTATATACCTATATAGTTATTCATTTTTTCTATTTTTATTAGAAATTAATAGATGTTTTTTTATATTTTCATTAGGGTTTGGCTTACCAGGCGAGGTCTAATGCTGTCCCGTGTTGCCATTGAGTGAAGATAACAAAGTGATGTTAATTAGGATTGTCGCATTCTAGACTTGCAAGAAAAGGGGAGAGGAATATAAACTGATAATTGGAAAATATGAAAGACTGAAAAGCCAGTTGGGAGGCAATGGAGCCTAAAAAGAAATACAGAAAAGCGCATAAATTTTTGAAGGTCGATGTTAGCACCTTCTCCTCTAAATCCTACTCCTCTTTGATTATACAGTACTTCTCAAGTAATTTGTATCACTTAACTAATGCGCGTCATATGCTTAAGAAAAACGTTTAAAAAGAAAAGTAAAATAAATTAACAGAAAAAAGAATATAGAGAAAAAGAAGAAAAGAAAAGATTACTAAATAATGAAAATATTAAAAAAAATAATAATAAAAAAATATATATAAGAAAAAACAAAAAGAAGATAAAAAATTATTTACAGTAGTCTAGATTTGTGCGGGAAAGAAAAATGTGTCCATTTTATACCGTTTCTAATGCGTTTCTATTTGCGATAGTCCATAGACATAGCTTGAATAATATTTATCAGTAATTGATTATTGCCTGTTAGATTGGAAGAAAGGAGCTGGAATGAAAGAGCAGCGCCAGTAACGAATGAGAGAGAACGAGAGTAAGACTTAGATTGATTGTGTTTTAAGTATGGAAGTGTGCAGATAAAGAAATAAAATGCGAGAATTCTCGTCGTACTCTCAACAATTACGACTTCATTCCCTTCACTTTGGAATAATCTTGACACATTATATTTATTATTCGAACTGCACGATGATTTGTATAATAATAAAGGAAAAAAAAGAACAAAAACAAAAAAAAACCAAAAAAAATAAAAAAAGCTAAACGGATACACACAATGTTATACACAGAAAAAATTTTTCTCAAAGAAGATTTTGATTATCAAACGAAGACACAAAACTTATACTTTTCTTTCTTTTTAATGCAATTATCACCTGCTTAAAATACAAAATTTACATAAAGTTTGGTAATACTTTAAATGTAATTACCATTTAAAGCGTAGCCGGACTTCATTTAAAACCTGTATATTGATCAGTGAAATGGCAGTAATCGATCGTGAAATAATTTTCACAAAGAAAATATACTGATTTGCACTTTTTGTAGTGAAAAACCATCTGTACGGAAAATCTCACGGCTGCCGGAAGAAGGGACCAGATATAGATTTTTTTTACCACCAAGTATTTAAAAAAACTTTCTTTTAAATTGTATTGTATAGGATGAAGTGTTGTCCTTTATATATCGTTCGAGTATAATTACAAATCATTTATCCTAAAAATGCACATAAAAAGATATATATATATATATATATAATTTTTATCTCTTAATAATTTTTATTATATGTAGTCTATTATATACTCATTCTATTTGATTATGACTTATAGGATGTAGTATATTATTTGGTAATATTAGAAAATTATATATATGAACGCATGTTGTGTATATGTATTTTTAATCCTTTATTATAACTTTTTTTTTTTCTTTTTTTTTCCCCATATAGGAAACATGTTACAGTAGACAACACAATATTGATAATGGATTAATACATCAATATACAATTAAAAACCCTTATCCGGCCACCGTATTAAATTTCTTTACATTAATTCAATCTATAGAAAAAATATCATCTTGCAATTGATAAAAAATATAAAAAATAAAACTTAAATTATACTATATCACATTTACTAAAATATTTGTGATAGCATTAATAAAAAGGAAAAGCGCAAGAAAAGTAATGCAGACAATATAGTAGATTATTATAACAAAATTGTACAATTGTGTGAAGGGGTTTAAAAATTTTATAAATTTATGAAATATAAAAAGCACATTTTTCATGAGTATACGTGGCACGACTTGAGAATTACGTAAAATATGCTAGGCAAGTAAAAAAATAAATATAATTGAGTGCCTAGCTATATCCATTATTTTGAAACAAAATGATGGTCACATACTTTTTCTTGTACGGGTAAGTGTAAGGTAAAAATATAAATTGCACATACATACGAGTGTTTGTAATTCTGAATGATTTAATAGCGCGCGCGTGTGATATTTCTCTTATAGTAATATTAAACTGAACTTTGTAACATTTGTAAAAAACAAAAAACAAAAGAAAGAGCTGGACTTTTGTTCATATGGAAAAAACTGTATTGATATACAGATTAGTGAACAATTCGATTTAAGTTATGAATATTATAAAATTGCATAAATATCCTTTAATATTTTTTCTATTTAATTATCAGTATGGATTTATGATAATAGAAAATTTCGATAAATTATCCTAGCAAATAATAATGAATGAGAATTAAAGGATGATGAGCCAAGGCAAAAGATGATATATAAGTTCATAAATAATAATAATTAAAAGTAGTAATGTGATGGAGATATGTCGTAATTGTTAAATTGTATTTACATTGGATTTGGTTTCATTGAAAGTACTTTCTTTTACTATTTTCATATATAAGTTATCTCATTTAATTCATAACAATGTTTTTCAATAATTATTAATATGTATTTTTATCGAATGATTACTTTGTATTTTTCTGTATGTAAGCAAGCATAATAACAGTAGTAATAATAATGATTATTATAAGAATTTTGTTTTATATCATCTTTCACAAAATCAAAAAATCTATCATATTTCGACTATTGTATTGGTGAATCACAGTCATAATGTTTTGTAGCATGAGTATCCTGTTGATCAAAATTATTTTCCTTCACATACAAAGAGGTGCAGCAAATATTACTCTAAATTTGTTGTAATAACTATATTTAATATAACTCCTATAACTGTAGACATTTAGTAACATCTATCTATTTTTTACTTTGTTATAACTTCATATCAGACAGTAGTTTCCTTTATGTTAGTTATACATATATTCGTACTCTCTTTTTTCTATTATTTAATATCTCTGATCATAGTTTTCTTTCGTAAATTATATTACTACCATTATCATAACTATTATTAGAATTATTATTATTATAAGACTTTATATTATCCGGGTCAAAATATCCCAAATAAAATTCATCATCGCTACTTCAAAAATTCTCAAATTTATTATTCATTTCTCTATATACTATTTGAAAGTAATTATTTGCAAAACATTAAAACAAAAACATGTATTAATAATGAGAAGTTAATAATAGAATGTTAATAACAGGAATTAATAACAATGCAATACAAGAACTAAAATTTCGTGACATAAGGTCATTTCTGTTGGGACTGGGTATAAGATATCTGTTCGAATTATTTTTATTAGCACAAAGACTAACGTATGATCAATCAATTATTATCTAGAAATCCTAATTCTATTGATTAAGTATCCAAGATTCATCTTCTATCAAAAAATATTGTAAGTACTAATAAAATATTTTGTAAACTCATATTTTTCAATTCAATTTGAGCGCATTTTATTAATATGGATCACGTATAATATTAGTATGAATTTTTCTAAGATGCATTTACTTTCTTTGGGAAAAATTCATTTTTTATTATATGAAATATTATATTTATCACTTCTTGGTGACTACAAATTATAAATATAGAAGAAAAAAAAAGAAAAAAGTAGAATATAACAGAATAAACTCACATGCAGTAGAATTAATGATAAAGGCGCTAAATTGAGGTTAGTAAAACAAAAACTATCGTATGTTATCATGTGTATGAAAATAAATAACTTTAATTCTTAAATAATTATAATACTAGTAAATAACTTAATAATATTATAAGTCATATATATACATATATAACTTATATTTAAAAAAAATATTCGAATATACATTTATATTTACAGTAATGTATTGGTGGAAAAATACTTTAAAACTGTCTTTCCTATATGATTATGAAAACGGATAAAGAATCCAAATTATAATTAAAATATTTGTATAAAATGATACATTTGAAAATGATTCAATTTTAAAAGAAATAAAAATGTCAGAAGTAATTATATTAAGTGATTCGAACGAATCAGATTCGTTGATGAATACTCCAATTAATGAAAAAATAGGAAATTCTCAACAAGACTCTGTGTCTGATGAGTTTGATTTTCCTGAAGTTCAGTTTGATTATATTAGTAATAAAAATAATATTACTGATACAAACAAACCATGTCAAAGACAATACGATATAAATAATTCTAAATCATTGAATGTTATTTCAAATGTTGAAACTAGTAATGAGATATTTACAAGTGCATTTTCTAGAAAGAGATTTTATACTCATGATATGTCTGATTCTTTTGAATCTGATCAATATGAAAAAAATATTTACACTAGTCAACAATTGATTAAAGAACCAATAAAAAAAAGTAAAAATAAATTGAAAGAAGAACGTCTTAAAAGACAAGAGAACTTAATAAAAGAAAAAACATTAAAAGCAATAACAGCTAAAAAATTAAAAAATATTAGACCAGGTGAATGTATGAAATTTATGAAAGTAATTTTAGATAAATATATAAAAGAATATAATTTTTATCCAGAAATTCTAGTAACATTAAAGGATACAAATGTATCATATAATTTTATTTCACAATTAATTCCTAAAAGTATAACTTGGGAGAGAAGTATAGAAAAAGATAGCATAGATGAAAATAATAAAATATACACAGAAATTAATAAGCAAACTGAAAAATATATAATTGTTATTTGGAATTGGAATGAGGTAGTAGAAAAATTAATGGATGATAGTTTTTGTACAAGTATTTCTTACATAAGGACTTTATTGCCAGATTATAATATGACCTTAGTTATTTTTGGTATACAAGAATACTTTCTATATTATAAGAAAAAGAATAAATTAAAAAATAATAAGGGTTCAGGAAGTAAGTCATCTAATGAGACTAAAGACTTTAAAATATATAAGGAATCTCCAGAAATTTCAAAACAACAACTAGAAGTGTGTCTTGCTGAAATTCAAATAATTAATAAATGTAACAGTAGACTTATTGAAAATGCAGCCGACTTAGCATTAATGATTTATCAATATACCAAAGCTATTGCTGAAATACCATATAAATTAGAAAAGAAACAACATTTTGACAAAGAATATAATTGGTACATAGCAGGAGACAATAAAGACACAGTACGAGTAGATAAAGATGGAAATGGATTGAAAAGATTATGGCAGCAACAACTTTGCCAATTTAATTTGAGTAGCTTAGAAATTGCAGAAGCAATTTGTTCTGTATATAAAAGTCCAGCTCAATTAGTTGAGGTATAATTGTTTTATTACAATATATAATAGATAGATATTAACTATATTTGTAATATTCAATAATGTATTTTAGGCTTATATGAATTGTACATCTGCAGATGGTAGCAAATTATTAAAAGATCTTCCTGTAAGTAATAAAAAATTCTGATTGGAATCAAAAAATGCACAATATTTTAAATATAATATAGATCATGATGAAAATAATTATATATATAGTATTATAATATTTATTATAAATATAGATTAGAAGAGCAGTAGGACCCCTTACAACAACCAGGCGAGTTGGTCCTGAATTAAGTAAAAAAGTTCATATCATGTTTACTTCTGAAAATGGTGATGTTTTTCTTGGTAATAATGATTAAAGATATATTTTTTATCTGCGTTATCATTTACTATTAAAAAGTTATAGTGAAATATGATGAATGTTTGTTACATCATAAGATTTTTAATTTGTGTATCCATGTAATGCATTATACAAATTTTCAATATATGACTACACAAAACATTTTTATAAATTTATAATGTATATATATATTTATTAATAAATTTTATAACACTTACTTTATTTTATACAAAATAATTTATTTAATATTGTTATATTTTAATAAAACCAAGTCATAAAACACACCTAAATTTTATTAAATATACTACATATAAAAAAACGATGAAAATATATAATTATAATGAACAGATCTTTAACTTAAATTATCTCATATTGAATATAAGAAACAAAAAAACATGAGAATGTAAAGATATATAAGAACACATAATAGTTTGTATGACATCTGATTCAATTTTCAGTATAAATGTGTACAATATGTTAAGTTGTATACAAATACAATAATATATTGTATATACATCACAGGAAACAACTTTGCATAACTATAATTATAATAAGACTAGATAAAATAATGGTTCATAGTAACTGTGAGATAATATATAAGTGCATTGAAAAACTTTATAAGTCAAGAATTATACATAAATGTTGTATGAAATAAAATAACACATAAATGGTGGTAAAAAAATTATTTTTATAAATTAATAAATAATTGTGAAAGATATTTATTATGGAATTTCTAAGAAAATAGTTTTGTGTTTTTTGAATATCACCAGTAGGAATAGTATAATTACTTTATGGTGAAGCCCATTAATTTGTACATTTTACAATCTATATTGAAAATAATCCTAAGATCAAAACTATTCTTTGAGAAAAAAGCAATTCTACTTTATATAAAAGAACACAATAAAAAGTGATATTCAAACAGATAATATATATGTAAACTTTGATATATCAGTCAATATATAAACACAAAAAATTAAATTATTTATAATGATAATCTTTTAGTAATTCTATCACTTTGCAGTAAAAGCTTTAATATCAATTTTAAGTATACATTTTTGTCTTTTTTAAATATTAACTGCATGTTTGTTCAATATAATTATATGTGTGTAGCATTAATATTTTCGCTTTAAACAATAAGATATATCACATTCTTTTAATATAACTAGCATAAAAATAATCACGCAAAATTTGCTGTAATGTATGTTTTAGTCTGTTTAGTGTACATATGTACAAGTAAAAAATGAATAAGTTTTTTAATGCAATAATAATTATTTAAATTATATATATATATATATATATATATATATATATATATATTCTTATTTATTAATTTAGTATCCACTAAAATGTATATCTCTTATTAGCGCTTCTTTGAGGCAGGCATTTGTTTTATTAACATGCTTTAAAGTCAGTAATAATCTTCTTAAAGTACATAACAATGTGAAGATATAGTAAGGTACCTTATGTTTCCAGTCCTGTAGTACTATTCAATGTAGCACGTTCAGTATGTTCTTTATTTTCAAATTTTACTTTATTTTCATTCGAAGTTTCTCTTTCATTGCATTTAGTTGGAGATGTGAGATCGATTTCAGGTATTGTAACATATTTTCTCTCTATAATATTTGTTTTTATTGCATCCTCAATTTCAATTACATCATTGGTATTATTTTCTTGATATTTTATTTGAGGTGGAGCATATTTATGATCATTTTTTTCAAAAATACATACTTTTGGTTTATTTAATCTCTGAGAAGTTTTTGATAGTAAAACTTGTTCATTTTTATCAACTTGAGAAGATTGTGTATTATTTCTTTTTGCTAAAATAATTTTAGTGTACTTAATAGTAGGTTGATTCGAACGACTCTGTGTAGGTAATCCAAGTCTACTTTTTGCCTTTATTACTGAATTTTGTGATTGTGTTTGCAATATTACGTGGTTCATATTTTGCACAGGAACATTGGGGCATATAATAGTTTGTGTTGTAGGAGTTACAAATTTATTAGAAGTATGCTGAAGTTTATCATGCTTGTTACTTATAAGAACAACTTTTGTAGTATTACTAAATTTAGGTACATATTTTTCTTTAGAATCTGCAGTTTGAGATGTGTATACTTTTTCAACATTGTTTAAACTATCATCATCCTTTGCAAATATTATTGGTATGTCTAATATATTTCCCAAATCATCATCTATATCACTAACAATATTTTTCTTTAGTGCTGTCTGCGATCTTCCTTTCTGGATTCTTTGTAAGTTATTTGTATTCAGTGTAATTTTTGGCATTATTTTTGTAACATTATGAGACAATTTTAATTGGCTAGGCATAGCTACACTATTTCCAGTTTTATGAAAGCTAAATGGAGCTGTTACAGATGAAGATGTAGTTCTGGTATTTTGGATATTTTCATTAATTGCAGTACTATTTCCAGCTAATGTACTTATAGAATCTTTGTTCGTAGAAACTGAAACTGTTTGTGATGATAACTGTGAGATCTTAGGTATGTCCCATATATGAGTAGGATTAAGGGCCACATGTTGAGAACTGTTGGAGGATTCTCTGTTTTCCATTGCTATAAAATACAAACGTAACTTTTAGATGTTATATATTGTATATGTATCCATACATACATACGTGTGTGTGTGTGTGTGTGTGTGTGTGTGTGTGTGTGTGTGTGTGTGTGTGTGTGTGTGTGTGTGTGTAGATACACACATTGACTTCAGTAAGTATGATGTGATTTTATTATTAAAAAAACTAAGAGGATTTCACTTTTTTAGGCACGATCATAATGCGAGAGTGACTATTTTGAAATAATATAAAAATAAAATATGATACATTCTTTGTTTAAATTTTAATATTAATACATTAAAATTAATTTTATTTATAAAATGAAGTAGTATGAATTTTGAATATTGCCATTCATTGTTATCCATACTTACAATGTTTTATTCCATTTTTGTACTAATAAATTAAGATTTTATTATTAATAAGTTATAAACTGTTCTATTTATCTTGCATATTATAAAGGATTGGGGCAGGTATCAAACAAATCCAAATTATGTGAAAAAATATTTATTTAACATAAAATAAAAATTAGCATATATTTACAATGCAATTCTTTTGAATGCATTTTGTGAAAATTTTATAAATAACTTTACAATGATAAAAGAATATAAATACATACAAAAGTATGTTTGTATAAGTATTTACGATTTACTAATAGATAAAAAATCCCCTTAGTTTTTCTTATATAATTGATTATAATATTTTACAAGGAATATCCAGAGATTTTATGTACACATGTCAATTACACTCTGAAAAAAGTACAAATGCATGATATTTTAAAGAAAAATAATTAATGAAATAATTCAAAACAAAAACTATCTTATATATTGATGTGTGTACGTATATAATATTGTTGTAGATTATAATAAAAATGTAACAAATATATACATCATTAAAATTCTTTTGTTAAAAAAATTTTCTATTGCTTCATAAACTAAAAGAAATTTAAAAAGATTTTCTAAGTACTACACAACACCATTAAATTTTATAAACAGTAATTTATGATAAATGAAATATATGTTATAAGTTTGCTTTTATAATCCAGAAATGTTACTCCTAGCTTGTACTTTTATTAGGGAAAAAAAAAAAAAAAAAAAAAAAAAATCTATATTGTTAAAAATATCAGAATAATTAACTTTATTAGAAAATAAGACACATTTTCAAATAAGAAATAAAATAATTTCAGTCAATTGATAGTATAAGAAAATAAATAAATTTTATAATCATTGTAAATTTCTTGTTAATTGATTAGATAATAGTATTTTACCTTTTGTAACAGTTGATGTTGTAACTGCTGTATTAGTTGTCGAAGAGATGTTAGGTGTTAACAATATACTTGAATTTAAAGATATACGGGAAGAAGGAGAACCATTTATTGTAGTAGCAGAACTTTTTCCATTGTGCAACAATGTCGACAATGTTCCACTCACTTCTCCATTGGTAGATTTACTGTGCCCTATGTATAAAGACCAATCATTAAATAAAATATGTTTACATAATTATTATATTTATGAATTTAATTTCTGGATTAAATGAAAAAAATTGATTTGAAAAGAGATATATTTTTATACCTGCAGTACTTAAAGAATTTATCCTTGACTGATTTCCTGTTGTCAAGACATTTATCAGTTTTGTATCACCATTTTTATCGATGATATTAGTGTGTCTATAATTACTTGATATTACTTTTGAAAAAGTTTTGTTTGTCGAAACAATAGCTTTCATTTTAGGAACATTCTGAAGTGGTATATTCGATGATATAATTTTAGGAATTTTATTTGATGTAATTGAAGATTTGGATGTATTAATTGCTTTAACTGTATTAGTGTGATCAACGGATGAACCTAAACGTATTGGTCCAATTGGTGCTAGACTTGCTAAAGAACCAATGTTTAAAGTTATACCACCACTTGTTGAATTTGTAGTTTTCTATAAAAGACAAAACTATATAAATACATGTATGCAAAATTTGGCAAAAGTGAATATTATTATAGAACTGTTATTATTACCTGTGCAGGTACTCTAGAAGTTATCAAATGTTCTACAAATTGTGCTTTTGGATTACTAATAATACGCGATTTACGTCTTATTGTTGAACTTTGATTAATATGTTGACCAGTCACTGTGACTAGAGTTGGTTGAGTACTAAAAGATCCAGTTCTTGTCACTTGAGTCAAAGATGTACTAGATCCAATAGATACTGTAGAAACTGGTGTATTTGGTCGAGATATTTTTAAAGTAGGAGAATTTGGTTCACTCTCAACAGAGCTACTGGTAGAATTTCTTCTTTTACGACTTTCCTTTTTGTTACTTTTATTTTCACAATTTGTTACTGATATAGATCTCAAAGGTAAAGGATGTGGCTGTAAAAGAATACTTCCCACAAAATCGCCTATTTCTTCTAAAATACATCTATCTACCATGCTTTGTGTAATACCCTCTGATATTTTCTTAGCAGTCGATATTCGTAGATAATCATCTGCAGTTCCAATCACTACCAAACTTGTTTCAACTAACATTTTTTCACGAAGATCTTCTAAATCATCAGGTCTTACCAAAGAAGCATTTTGTCCTATAATAAACATAACAGGACAACGAATATCTAGTAACGTATCATCGGGTGAACCTCGTTTTCCCTCGACAGTAGAAAAAGGAAAACCAAGGCAAATTACTGCAGTTACATGTTCCATTTGTGCCACCTATAAATTAAATAAATTGTAAGGCAAAATAAGTATATTACTTTGCATTTTAATTAATTTACATATAAGTTAATAATTTGTATAAAAATTTATATGAATAATTCTATAGAAAATAATTATACCTGACAAGCCAAAGCTGCTCCAGTATTGAAACCAACAAGAATTATTGGTCTACCAGGGCAGTCACTTTTAATATCCTGTATTTTAGCTCGCATAGCTTGAATTAGTTGATCAATGCATACCATCATTGTCATTCTGTTAGCTGCTAATCCTATATGTGTATGCACATTAACTACCATTCCTAATGCTCCTAACTGTGTAATCCATTTATGTTGACGAGAAGAAATACTGGAACCAATACTGGATGGAGCTATTATTAAAATCGGATTTCCCGGGAGTTTTTTCTGTAATAAAACATATTAGTATATAATCATAAAATATTTTTTATATAATTATCACATTCGCTGCGTCTCCAAAAACAAATATCTTCGCTAGATGCGTTTTATATTTTTTTTTATTCATTCGATATAGTTGATGAAGCTAGATAACATCACATGTATCATAACAACGTAAATAATTTCGCTAATTGGCGTCATCCGCAGCGAATGTCTTAAAATAATATGATGTAATTATCGTAATATATTTACAAGCCTGTTATTATTTAATGTAGGAGCAATTGGATCCCAAGTTCGTTTTAATAGAGAACCAAGAGTTTCCCATGTTATTGAGCCATTTTTTGCATTAATATTTGGCTGTACTGTTATCATTTTATCCACAAGTTGCGGAATTTTTAGTCTCAATGTTTGTAAAATATCAAGATAAATAGCTAAGTACTCTTGAGAAAGATGATCAAATAATAAACTATGTAACCACTGAGTTAGTCTCCAATCCCAACCAGCTGATGCTAAAGTTTCTCTAAATCTTCTTGCTGTAGTATTTACTGATGTACGGCGAAAAATTGGCTCTACCGTAGCATTTGACTTTGCTAATCTTGCAAGTCGTTCAGAATTCAATATTCTAACGACTTTAGTAAATATGCGGCTTTGTAAAGATGTCCACATTGACTTGTCTATTTTTTCTTCCCAGTCGTCATTATCATCTGGTCTTGCAAAATTTGCTAATCGCTGGAATTCATCCATAACATGTCGCGTTCTTGTTAAATCTAAAGGTGGAACTAGTTGTTCATCATCAGTTTTTTCTACATCAACCTCTTCATCTTGTCTACAAATTAGATAAAAAATAATTCTTTTTAGTTGGAAAAAACTAATTTAATTAAATATTAACTTACATGATTGAATTAATTTTTGGAAAAAATAATTTTTTTATTGGTTTAACATAAATATTTTCTGGTTTCCAATTCCATGGACGAGCATAAGAATGATCCTTAAGTATCACATCAACCTCCATTTCATTAATTCCAGCAAGTTGATGCAAATATGTTGTAAATTTATTAGAATTATCTTCCACTGTATCTCCTAATGGACTTGGTAGCTCATAGCTACCTAGTGAAGTAGAAGAAACCAATCCAGATGACATTTTTATTATGTCATAAATAAGTAGTATGAATATGAATGTAGGAGACCTTCATAATCTTAAATAATTCCTTTGACAAATTTTTTTTTATATAAATAATTTCTTTAGATTTTCTTTTCTTTACCTAAAACCCCCAAAAAAAACTAATTATAATACACATTGTAAACACTTTGATTTCTACAAAATTAATATCTCTTTCATTTGACTAACATGGTAACTATTAGAATAAAAAATTAATCAAAGACTGAAAATATTGAATAAAAAATATATATCATCATACGTAATGTTAGATATCATATAAACTCGATTAGAGTCAAAAACTACATAGGTATATACACTTACTAAAATAAATATATTATTTAATACATTAATATTCCTTCCATGAGGTACTATATATTAACTGAAGATTTTTTAATCAATTCAACATATTTTATCATAATAAAAGTAAAAGATTTGTGACCTCGACTTCGAAGAACAGGAAAATATCAGCTCAGTTACAATGGCTATCCGTTTATGTGCATTTGTATATATAAGACTAGACATAGTTCTTTCTAGTTTCTCATTCTCTTACACATTTCATTAAAATATTATTATAACTTAGAATGAATTGAAATATAATTTAGAAAAGTAATTAAATTTTTCATTAAAACTTCATCTCTATTGTGTTAAATTAAAATAATTATTATAGATTTGCTCTATATTATCATTTTCTATACGATCATTAATACTTTTTTTATTTAGACCAATTAGAAATTGATATCATAATAATTCGTCCAATAGAAATGATATTTTACACGAACCATTCAACCAATTAAAATGCCGTTCTTGTACTTCCAGTTGCAAAAGAATATGTAATAAAATAACACAGTTGGTACATAATACATTTACTAAGGTTACCAGCCATGATTGACACTTGTCATGGCGTGTCGATTTCTTGTGTTTAAGTCTCTAAAGCACAACAATGTGTGCGCTATTAACCATAATGTATTATTTGTATTAAAATTCTGGTAGTATGTGTATTTATTATAAATTATGTTATCTACACGGTTTATACGTAAAAGATGTTAAACAAATAATTGATATACTCTACTCAAGTTTGTAGTTAAGATGCTTATTGTACGTCTTTTCGGCATAGAATTTTCAGCGAGTTTTTGCTTTGACGTTTTGTTACGAATCATTCTGGCATTATTGTTTCTGTGAGTATATATTTAATTTAAAAAAATTATATACCGTATAAATATATTTTTCGAAGTTGCACGAATATATTGTATTTTGTTAAATGCTTTGCAGTAATATTATATTGCGAGTTTAGTTTAAATTGATAAAACTTCTCATATACAAATAAATTATATAATTAAATATAGTATTTCTATCATTATTTATATACAGTAATTCTATTATTATTTAAATTATAGAGAACTGGAACAAGCAGAGCCATTTACTAGAAAAATACACGAAGATGAATTATGGTTATATAAAAATCCACAAACAGATTCCTATGTTCCAACTACAGTATTATGGGTATTCTTCTAATTACTATTTCTTAGATTAGCACATACATGATATGAAAATATATAATGATATATATTTTATAATTTTTCAGCCTCTTGTATTCTTGATGCCAGTTGTTGTGATATTATTTTCATTTATAATCAATAAAGATAGAATTGATTTTTCTCAAGCTCTGTTATGTGTAACATTAGCTTTGGGATTTAATGGTTTAATTACAGATATTATAAAGCTTATAGTTGGTAAGCATGAGAAATTTATATTAATAGTTAATTTACTTTATAATTTAATACTTGTGTATTAATACATATATTTTGAATAAACATCTTAATATATATCTACTTTTATTGCTAGGACGACCAAGGCCAGATTTTTTTTGGCGATGTTTTCCAGATGGGCAAATGAATTCTGAATTTAAATGTACGGGAAATCCAATTACTATTAGAGATGGAAAAAAATCATTCCCGAGTGGACATTCCTCATGTATGTATCTAAATATTTTTATAAGCATGTAATCTTTATAAAAATTTATATATATCAACAAGTTCTACTTTCAGTTGCATTTGCAAGCTTTGGTTTCGTGGCACTATATTTAGCAGGAAAACTTCACACATTCAGCTTAACAGGCAAAGCCCAATCTTGGAAACTGTGTTTCTTTATTCTTCCAATTTGTATCGCTCTTGTTATTGCATTAAGTCGTACTTGTGATTATCATCATCATTGGCAAGGTAAATTTATATACTAAGAAATATTACAATAGGTATTTACGATTTATTATTTTAGATATTGTAGCTGGTGGAATTATAGGATCTTGTTTAACATACATATGTTATAGACATTACTATCCACCATTAGATTCTCAAATGTGTCATAAACCATATGCAGCATTCACTATGCAATTGCAACTGGAGAATATTAAAAATAACAAAAGTGAACAGATCAAATGGATATAATATAAAGAATTTAACATTGACTGTTGCCATTTAATGAAAAAACAATAATGTATTAAGTTAAATACTTTAATCCTATAAATTGTCTCCAATTCTTTGTAAACAAGAACCCTCTATGAATAACAAGATAACCTATAAAATACATCCGATGAACGATCTATCATTTTGTCTACTTTATGATCAATTATTCTCATACATACGATTGGTTGATGCCACATCCAATTGAGATTACATCTTGTAGAGTTTAGAATCTAGACAATGACGTTAGTCGATGTTCACATTGAAATACGTGATAGCACATAAAAGAAAAAATATTTTATCATTGTTCTTTGGTCATGCGCAACGAGTTGTTGCAGGAGGAAACCATTTTGAAAGATATGTGATTGTGGCGCCACCAAATGAAAATTATACGATTATGGGACAGTTCGCGGTATATCTTTGTTTTTCGATTCGCTGTTCCCACCTTACTACTCAGCATCTTCTGGTGCTGTGCACTTCGACAACGTCAGCCATTCGCATACGTCTGATCTGCTTAAATACGTACGCGCGATCTTAAACTTCGGTAAAAGAAAGATAGAGAAAGGAGGGAGTTACTCTTATAAAGGCGTTAGTATAGAGTGAGGGGTGGGGGTGAAGTCGACTAGCGTCGAATCGTATCGTGCGGCCGTTCGCCCTGCCTACGCGACGACGGCGACTCCCGTGGCGTTTCTCTTTTTTCCCCCCCTTTATATGTATCGTCGTATCAACTCGGAATATCATCGTACGTACACGGGGTGCTTCTTTAAAGCTTGTCGTGACGCGTAGACCCTTATGTATATATCTTACTACACGGTGATATTTTTCCTCGGTTATTACTAAAATGTTGTCTTGAGTTAGCTGTATATGGCGAAGGAACGCGAACGTCGTCGTTGATCGTGTTGAAGCAAAGGTAGCGGCAACGGCAACGACAACGACAACGCCAGCGCCGGAGACAGCAGTGTCGAATCGCTCGATTCGTCTCGCTTGAGTTTCCTTTCGATCATTTCTGCTTGCTCGCTCGCCCGTTCGTTCGTTCGTCGTTCGTTCGTTCATTCGTTCGTTCGTTCATTCGTTCGTTCGTTCGTTCGTTCGTTCGTTCGACGTTCATTCTCTTGTAGCCGCTTCCGCGTGCTTTTCTCGGATCGATCCCTTTTTAAATTCGGGACGACGTCGTTTACGGAGGTGCGACCGGTGCGTGGTGCGTGTAAAACGTGATCTCAACATGGAAACGGATAAGATCATCGACGACGAAAATACAAATCTTCAGGTGCGCAGTGTATCACTATTTTTCACCCGAAACCCACCGCCATCTTATGTTTCCTTGTGACGAAAGGAGCTGAGTGCGTTAGTATATATATACACACCCTATGTATGTATGTGTGCGGACGACGAGAAAGAGAGAGATAAGTTGAACGAATGACGAGTATGTGTAAGAACGTGAGAACAAAAAATGAAGGCAGGAAGAAAGATATCGTGGTTTTTCGTTTGCGAACTGCGAGCTCGTGTTTGTTGCACGTGCTTTCTCATATAACACCTGGAATTATTCGAAAACATCGAGCTTCGATAAATCCATAACTACGAGAGTGAAAATGAGGTTAAATGACGCTTAAAGTTTATTTTCCTTTTTCCACTCTTAACTTATACGGGAATTTTGAGAAATGTTCAGTGTATATCATTCACAAGGGTTATTTAGTACGCATATGTATATATAAGACGAGTCACGTGATTGATCAAGCTACATTTATCAAAAGTTGGGAAAAGAACATTTGATCGTTTATCGATATAGATTATTATGGTATTATGTCAACGTTAGAATATTTTTTATGGACTGATACGATCAATAATCTCTCTCTTTCTCTCTCTCTCTCTCTCTCTCTCTGTCTCTGTCTCTGTCTGTCTGTCTCTCTCTTTCTCTCTGTCTCTGTCTGTCTGTCTCTCTCTCTATCTGTCTGTCTGTCTCTATCTCTCTTTCTCTTTCTCTCTCTCTCTCTCTCTCTCTCTCTCTCTCTCTCTCTCTCTCTCTCTCTCTCTCTCTCTCTCTCTCTCTCTCTCTCTTCGTTAAACTTCATCCCATTGGTCTATTTTATATAACTTTGTTTCTCTTGTATTGTATATTCTATTTATTATTGTTACAATTCTGAAATAGAGAAAACTATTGTCTAATATTTGTCATTTATCCTTATCGATCACTATGAATCATGCTTTATTTTCTATTTTTCTAAGTAAGACCTACGGTACGGCTTAATTCGATATTTTCTTATCATGTTTATCTTTATGAATAAAAACATATGTGTTGAAAAAATAAGTAAAATACAAAATGTTCATTAACAGAGAAATGATCCATTCTTAAATTATTTAAATTATTAAAATATTTTTTATTAGCGAAGCTTCTTTTATTACATTCAATTAGATTTAAGGAAAACAAAATAATCCAAATAGTTTACTTTTTAAACGTTGGATTTTTTCTTGAAACCGGTTTATACTTCTCAGTTGTATTTTATTTCGTCACGTTGCATAATCGTTGCAATAGTAAATTAATTCGTGCTTCTGTACGTGCATCTTGGCGGGAATACAAGAATCGTGCAATTAAATCAATATAAAATTCGAACAAATCTCTATTTCAATGGTTTTGTTCATTTTTATTATTTGTATGATTAAATTTTAAATTTTGTTTTCATAAATACGTTTTGTAAATCAGTAAACAGTACTGCCAACCAAATAGAAGCTGTCTTAAATGTTTGAAGAAAAAAAAGTAACTTTGATGACTTGAAATTTTGCCGCGTAAATGAATAATTCGTAATAATTGAGATAATTCTTTCTTGCCCTTTCTTTCTCTCTCTTTCTTTCTTTCTTCCCTTTATCTCTTCCCGTCTTTATCGTACACAGTGATTTCTAGAATCTGCAAATAACTTATACACTATATAATCAATGTTTCAGCTTCCTCTGTGTCATTATTTCTCCTTCGTCACATTTTCCCATATAATATTTAATATCATAACTTTTCAATGCCTTTTTCTTTGTTGCTATTTTTCTTTTATTATTTCTTTTTTTTTTTACATCCGCTTTATAAACGAACTACCTTCGAATATATCCGATAATCGAAACTTCTAAAAGGATATTTTATAATATCAACCATTAAAGGTTATACTTTTGACATTTCTTTATATTGTTTATACATCAATGAAATCCGATGAAATTCGAAACATTTCGTAATTTAAAATGTAACTTTTGCTTCGTAATGAATAAAATTATAAAAGGATGACATTTCATTTTTCAAAAACGATACTTTTTTTCACATCACGTAAATGTAAATTTCTCGTTACGATGAGTAAAATTACAAATGGAGGATATTTCACGTTTTGAAAAGCTTTGTTTTATACAAGGAAGTAAACGTAGTGATTTCGTCATAATTCATAAAAGAAAAAAGAATCAGTGCGTTAATCTAAAGTATCATATATACATCTGAAAAAATGATACGTTATTTCGTTATCTTGATTAACTAGAATTATTATTATTATTATTATTTTACTTTTCGTAAATTCACAAAAGCTTAAGGCAGTACATTTAAAACTTTGTTATAATTTATCTTATTTGATGAAATATTATTCTGGTCAAGTGTTAGAAATCAAATCAAAATACATAAACGCAATAAATCGCAGTCTCTTCCAAAAAATGATTTTAGTCGTAGATTATTTCGTAATTGACTCGATTTACCCAATTATGCTACAATTTCCTCAATTAATCGCATGAATTCTAATTCCCAATTTATCTGTTCTTTCCTACACAAAATATGATTATCGTTGAGACAATACAATAAAATTCAACTACTATTCGTAAAAAATCGGTCAAATATTGATTAGAAACTAGTGATACTCTAATTATAGTGTATTCTCATAGTATTTTGTTGTTTAGATTGCATAACTGACCCATCCGAAATATAACGGGCAAGCAATAAAGGAAATAATCGCGCATGTGGTTCCTAAGTAGGACGTAGCGTGTGTATATATGTATCTATGTATGTGTCATGCCTATTATATACATATATTGTTTTGTGAGGCGGTGCTTCAGAATCTTGCAAAGGTGCGCGCGAAGACAAAAGAGCCGAGGAACGCGTAGATTCGACACGAGTTCGCAGTACCGTTAGGTCGGGAGCACTTGTAGCATTTTCAGGCAATTGAGAGCTCTACGTTTGTCTGTGGCTAGACCTTCTTCTTTATTGCTATAGTAGACACAGACCGCTCGACAGCAGCAACTTAGAAACGATCAACATAAACGATATAATTGAGGAAATAAAGCAAATATTTTTTCTTGAATTTTATTCATTCGAATTCGTTTGATATACGCAGATATATGGTACATAGGTGTATAGGTATATGAATAATAAAGATATATCGATCATTGTTCTGTCGTTGAAAACTTAAAATTCAGATTGGTTTTGTTAAACAAGTATTTGAAAATGAAGATAAATCAATATTATTTTGTAAGCTTGCTATTTATTGAGTTAGTATTTTTAATATACTAATATATGATTATTTGATCAGTATTTATAATATATTAATGCAATCCTGACATTTAATTATTTGTACTGTAACTGTAAATTGTTAAGTGTCGTTATTGAAAATTCGCTTGATTTTATTAGCCTTTTTCTTAGGGTGGAATTGCGCAAAGTATAACTTTGTCATCATATTATGCAAATTATTGATTTTTCATACAAGCTATATTAAATTAATATAGAACGAATCATAAATGAATATATGTCAACATAACGAACGGTTGATTGCCCTGAAGATATCAAGATATATACTACATTCACTTAGAGTTCTTAATTCATGGAGAATTTTATCAGTTAACTATAGTAACTTTTAGTAAGAAAAGGGTTAAACAAAAATATTCAGAAGTATTTATGTGTATTCATTTGAAAATTTAGAGATAATTTTTTTATCGTTAAAAATTCATTGTGTTTTCTTAAACAATTCAAAAGTAAAGATAAATTTGGAATTACAAAGTATTAATCTTATTATATATGATGATTATTTTTCGTAATCCACTAATCAGGTTGTACGTAAACGTACAAGGCGCGGGAAGGTAGTATGATTTTTAAAAGGTCGACGATCCCTCGTGCACTTTCATACGTACGACCTGCTGACCTAACGTGATTTCAAATCGATACTTATATTATTTAAGGAGAAAGATTCTTATATTTCTTACCTTATTTTTTTCGTTTTCCTTTCCTTTTTAACATTATTTATCAATAATTTAGTATCAAAGACACGATAATTATTCCTAATTAAATTATTTCGAATACTTTCTTTTCTATACTTTGTGCAACAATTTTATTATGATTGTGCTAATAATTAATATTTTCATGCAAATACATATTATTGATTAAAAATATACATTAATGATTCACACATTACCGATATATTGAAATCTGTATCAACTAAAGAGATAAGATTTAGACTTGTAGATAATGAAAGTTGACGAAAGTCAATTCTACTTATCGTAAAGAAAGAAAAGGAAATATGTCATATTTATGTCCTAAGTAAATATGAAACGGTGTTATATGTTTCCCGTAAGCACAAAAGATTTTTATGTATGTGAGTGCGCGTTATGTGCGGTGAAAGTATGGATGAAACGGTCGAGTTTCTCAGTGTGCCGTACTGCACGAGCTATTCTTTGTGTAACTTAGCCTTTATTTCATTTCTTCTCAATATTCTTATGCAATAAAAAAAGATAGATTTTATTTTTATGATGTTATATAAATATGAATTTTATACAATGGCTAAGAGAATTTGTGCCTTTTTATTATTATTCATTGTTTGACCGTTAATCGAATATTACGTCTGGGGAAATAAATAGAATTAATATGATTAACGCGAACATCGAAGTTGTTCTCTCATCTATTTAAGATATTCATGTTATCGGAAACTCCGCTATAATAATTATTTATTCGCGCAATATTATCTCACTGACTTGCGATCAATATATTTGCATTTTTCGTTCATTGTACTTTATTTGTTCGTTTACTTTATTATTAGATGATCGACGATATTTTTCTTTCACGATTTTTACGATTTATATTTATGTGCATATGTACGTATCATTTGAATCTTTCATCAATACGCGTGAATGATAATATGGAAGGTAAAAGACGGTTGTCAAGGTAAACGTGAAATGGCAATGTGAGGACGCGTAATCAAATTTAAAACAGACGATATGACTATAAAATCGACATTTTTATTAAAATCACCTTTAATAAATATGTTTTACAAATCAATCCGCGATTTTATAACGTATATGCATTAACTTGGCCTCTTGTATAAATATGTATGACAATGTAATAATTATGACTCTCAACGAATCGAAAATAAGTTTTTTGAAATTGTAAATGAGTTTGTGTTCAGAAAAATATTATTTAATTGTCAATTTTGAATATTTATTTTGAGTTACTTTGTTAATTTTTATTCTTTATGTATATTTGTGGTTACAGTTTCCAATGACGATTCTCTATGATCCCACTCGTAAGAAAGAACCTTCTATGGGTGTATCACCACAGTATGGTCAAGAAAGAGAAATTTGTATGAAATTATTTGAGAAGTGGAGTGAACCAGAACAAGTTCACTTTGTTGAACAATTATTAGCACGTATGTGTCATTATCAACATGGACACATCAATGCATATCTGAAGCCAATGCTTCAAAGAGATTTTATTTCTCTTTTACCAAGTATGTATATTTTATTTATTGAGCTGTTGTATTTAATATTAATATATATTTGTTGCGATCTTTATGAAATAATTGAACGATTTTAATTAGAAAAAGGATTAGATCACGTGGCAGAGAGTATTCTTTCATATTTGGACGCCGAATCATTGACAGCTGCAGAATTAGTTTGCAAAGAATGGTATAGAGTTATCAGTGAAGGAATGCTTTGGAAGAAATTAATTGAACGTAAAGTCAGGACGGATTCAGTTTGGAGGGGCCTAGCAGAAAGGAGAGGATGGTGAATATTTCCTTATTAAGAAATATGAAATTTATCAGCCACTTTCCAAAGAAGTAGAGTATGCATGTTGATAGTTTATTGTTTTTAAACAATTATGATATTAACATATACTTTCCTTTCTTTTTGCATAGGATACAATATCTGTTTAAACCTCGACCAGGAGAGAGTCATCCGAATCATAACTTTTACAGAAATCTTTATCCCAAGATTGTTAAAGATATTGATAGTATAGATAATAATTGGAGAATGGGTAGATTTAACCTTCAAAGAATAAACTGCAGAAGTGAAAATTCAAAGGGTGTTTATTGTCTACAATATGATGACCAAAAAATAGTCTCTGGATTAAGAGATAATACAATTAAAATTTGGGACAGAAATACATTACAATGCATTAAGGTGTTGACTGGTCACACAGGTTCTGTCCTATGTTTACAATATGACGACAAAGCCATAATATCAGGCTCTTCGGATAGTACAGTAAGAGTGTGGGATGCGACAACAGGTGAGATGGTTAGTACGTTGATACATCATTGCGAAGCAGTATTACATCTCAGATTTAATAATGGTATGATGGTCACTTGCTCGAAGGTTAGTACGAATATTGTTTACCTTAATATATTTTAAAATATATATTTTTAATTAGATATAGTTAATATTATAAGAATATTTATTATCGTATAGGATCGTTCGATAGCAGTTTGGGACATGACATCACAGAAGGAAATTGCATTGAGAAGAGTACTTGTGGGTCATAGAGCAGCAGTGAATGTAGTTGATTTTGATGAAAAATATATCGTTTCTGCTAGTGGTGATAGGACTATTAAAGTATGGAATACATCCACCTGCGAGTTTGTACGAACGTTAAATGGACATAAACGGGGTATAGCGTGTTTGCAATATAGGGATCGCTTAGTCGTGAGTGGCAGCAGTGACAACACTATTAGATTGTGGGACATTGAATGTGGAGCATGTTTACGTGTTTTAGAAGGTCATGAAGAATTGGTCAGATGTATACGATTTGACAGTAAACATATTGTTAGTGGAGCATATGATGGGTATGTATATATTTGTATTATCTCTGCAATAATGGTAGATATTAACATTTTTTTTATAAATTTAACTTATAATAACAGAAAAGATTATTGACCACTCATGATGCTCACATTATGTTTGTTTCGTTTATGTTGTAGAAAAATTAAAGTATGGGATTTGGTAGCTGCATTAGATCCGCGTGCACTTGCAAATACTTTATGTCTGCGTACATTAGTGGTAAGATCTTTATAAAAATTTTATTATCCTGATATAATCAAATTCGTCTTATATATTTTTGTACGAATGTAGGAACATACTGGACGTGTATTTCGTCTTCAATTTGACGAATTCCAAATAGTATCATCATCACACGATGATACGATACTAATTTGGGACTTCCTTAATTTTAATCCATCAAATGGATCTGTATCTAGCGGTCCAGCAGCACCAATTAATGCTTTAGCTGCCAACCAATCTGGTACCAGATCTCCTTCTCGTATGTATAATTAAATTCGATTTTTATATGCAAATGTAAATATATTTTTATTTGTAAACATTAACATTTTTTCTTTTTCTTTTTTTGCAGCATTCGAGTGACTCATCAACAGGAAGATTCCTTTATTGTGATATAATTGTAAGTGTTCGTTTAATTGATCACATTATAATAGATTTTATAGTTATTTATACATTCATTTAGAAATTGATATTTTTGACTTATCGTCTATCTACCTTATTTGTAAAATTTAGAGAGGGATTATAATAATATAATAACTTCATAGATTTTAACAATAAATTTCTTTTGATAATTTTACACGTATTTCCTAATATAATTTATTAAAGAAATCTATAAAATAATAGAACTGTTCTGTTTCAGACAAGTGGTTAGTGAGTGAATTGAATGTGTTCACGATAGTGTACACAAAACATGAAGAATAAGTGTCCAGTGTGAACAGCGCCTAAACAGACACAGACATCCTAAAACTCTTGATCATGGACTTTGGTTTGTTATTTGCAGTGAAACTCGAAAGAAATTCCCTTGAGATAGGAGATATGTACTGACTTATATAAAAATATTAATTAATTTATATGCGCTTGAGGCACACACACTGCGTTTAGTAATGAACAGTATATTAAAACCATATAAATACATCCCATGGATTTGCCGTCTGCTATGGCCATATCTGGATTTCTTCTACGCTCTATGATACGATAGAAGTTGACCATTTTACTACTATGAAAAAGACTTGAAACACGCAACAAAATGAAAATGTTTTAGGGAGGCTGGATACACTTAATAAGATATTAGATGTATTATAGTAAATTAATGATTTTTTTATATAATTAATTTATGCTAAGGAAATTGTAAACTGTTGTCTGATCGGGATACTTATTTTGTGTGAATGTGAAAATGCAACTTCATAAAACAATTATGACAATTATCATGTTTCATCACTTTCAAAGGTAGCTAAGGTGGATCGCTATATCATGTTAAGTAGCATTGATATAACATGAAGAACTAAATGTATAGAGAGATTATTTTTTTCTTTTTTTTTTTCTTTTTTTTGTAGATACTATTATTTTGCAATATTCATTTTACATAAAAATGGGTAAAAGTCAACTATTTCCGCGTTGCCACATGGCAAAATGTTATTTGCATTTAAAATATTATGTTCGACATATACACAGAGAGATGTAAATATTCATGCAGGCAATGTAGTATCTCTGAAACAATGTAGTTGCTATAAAAAGTTATTGTAACTTGATTATTGATCTCGGATAGAGCATAATTTTTATGTTGTGTGTTTAATGTGTACTAATGATATTTCTTCGGATTAAATATTGAGGTTATTTTATCAATTTAAAAATTTCTCTAAAGCAGTATCGCTCTTAAATGAAATTTTATGTTTATGTCCAACGTCGAATAGATGATTTTTGTTATAATGATCAATAGAAATACAATATTGCGTATAGACATTTACATATGATCTTATTAAGCCATAAAAAGAAAATTATTTGTTTTCCAGGTTGTCATAAAATGTAATAATGTATTTTAGTATGTAATACCACACAGCAGAGATGAGATATTTTTATCCTGTTGTAATTTTTATAATGTTCCAAAAAAAGAACCGAAGCTTATTATACGTATGTAATTTCTGATATTAACTCAATACATGATTTGGATTTTGCATCGTATATTTCCAGTGTGTGTGTGTATATGTGTACATATATATAATATATATGTATATGTATATACATACATATATATACATATATATACACATACATACATATATACATACATATATACATACTATACACATATACATATACGTATACATACATATATAGACGCGCACGCCCGCGCAGCACACACACACTCATCAAGTATTAATGAAAAATATTGAACGGATACATACGATATTTTCGCGAATAATAGCTCTTATCGTGCAAACGTAACAGCATGTAGCCAAATTGGGTACAAAAAATTGTGATGTTAAAGCTAGGAATGATAATATGAGAAACTTTCTATATATAACCGTAAGTATATACGGGGATATGTATATACGGGGGTAACAGTGTAAAATTATACTTTTATAAGTATTTAATGCATTCAAAATTTTTGTGAAATGTAAATTGTAGAGATATTATAGAACAAAATTCTTATAAATTATTAACATATTCTTCGTGTGCACATACCCAATTATATTACAGTTATGCTGTCTATGAATGCACATATGTAGATTTTATGAGAAACCATAAACTACATTTTCCTGCTAAGTGGTACAAGTGTATCTTTTACTTAGATTGGGGTCTTAAACCATTCAATGAATAAAGTCATTATTATTAAATAAGAATATAAAGTTCTTTAATAAATTGTTTTCAGATAAAACTTATTAAGCAATATTATTAAGGATACTTCATATAGAGCCAAATGTTTCTTAGACAATATATAAGGCATTGTAGTAGTAATTAAGGCATTACATTTTTTTTTACTCTTTAAAATCATTGCACTTAGTAATATGGCTTGGTCATAACTTACATATTTATAGGCAATGGAGGTAAAGATGTTGAAATATCTATAAGAAAAAACATTGTGATGCTTACTATTAATATTAACATGAAATTTCATGTATGCAGGTTTAATTAAGTGAAAATGAAATGAAGGCTGTGCAAAAGCTATATTCAAAATATAATACCTACACAACTGGATGAGGCAATTTTAATAAGAAGTAATTTCCATTATTGTCATCCCTTTGGAAAAGACAAGTATTAAAACATATCAGAGGTATATAAATAATAACAACAAATTTATGAAATATTTAATAAATATTAAAATATCCTACAAAGTTAAAGAAGCCTGAAAGATGGAAGAATACCTGAAAAGATAAAACAAAAAAATTAAATATTTAATAAAAATGTTTAAAATGAACTTTTCTTCTTAAAAAGAAATAACAATAAATTACATATAGCTTGAATTATTATTATTGATGAGATAATCTTATATGTGCATAACAAGATGCAAATGATATTATATACTTTTAAAGTAACAAAATTATAATATTTACATATGATGTTTGTAATAATCATATTTGAAATATGGCTATACACATTTTCTGAAAAAATAATTGAAATGTAGCATGTCGCTATAACATTTAATACAGATTGATCTGTATTATTTGTAATATATCCATGCTTAAAAAATCATGAAAAAAGAAAGCAAGAAATTTATACAATTGTATAAACTCTACAAGCACTGCTACAAATACTGTGCAAAATGGATTGTTTTAAATTAGAACTAGTCAACATGCTGCACGGTACAGTTCCTCTCTTGTCGATTTTTTTTAAACTATTACCATTTGTGTTTCATCTTTTTGCCAAGATTTATGTGTATGTACAATAAATGTTGATTGTGAATGGAATAGCTATACTCGTTGATATATAAGAAAATATTTACCTTGCTGATGCTGTTTTATGTAAGGATCAAGATAATTATGAGATAGCTATTCGTTGATAAGACAAAAAAAGAAATAAGGGATATCTTTAAAGTAAAAAACATATTTTTTTTAGGCTATATCAATCATATTGATCTGTACGTTATTACTAAAGTTTTTATATATTTGGATATTCATAATATTGTTTGCAACAATCAGAGTTGTCTGAAAAAGTATGATACAAATTCATTTTATTAAGGCCCCAATCTGATTAATACGAGGCTTACGCTTGCTACTTCAGAATCTTGTGGAAACAGGTATGTTTTACAATATAATGGAAAATTATTTATTTACGAATAAAAATTGATAATTTATTGATGTGTGTGTGCGTGCATGCATGTATGTGTATACGTATGTATGTATGTATGTGTTTGTATATATGTGTATATGCTATTCTTTCCATGAAGTAGCCGCTGGCTTCCTTGTTTGTTTATATAAACCGATTTTCACGCAAAATAATTAAATTTAATATTCCAATAGAATTAGATTTTGAAATTGCGATTTAATATTAACAAAAACAAATTTTTCGCTGACTTTGATAATTATCGGTTTAGTTTCCTTCAACATTCTGACGAAGAAACATCGAAAGTTACTTTCGGTACAAGCAAGTTTTAATAATTTATATCTTTGATAATCTTATAAATATTTAAACATGAACAATATTAGAAAGATCGTAAAATATTATCACTATCAAATAAATTCAATTTAATCTTTCCGTAAACATAAATTACGAATTCGAGAAAGAATAATTAATAAATCAGAATATTTTACTAACATTTAAACAATATGCGAAGTACATAAATTATAATAAATTAATATTTAAACAATAGAACATTTTTAGCAATATTATAAAGATCGTTAGACTGCATTAATATAAAATAAATAAAATATGATCTTTTCATAAAAAGAAATCGCGAATTCGGGTGGGAATAATTATTAAAACAGATTATTTCATTAACATTTAAATAATATACAAGATACATGAACACTAATATTAAAACAATTTATAATAATAATAATATTAATATTTAAATAATATTACATAGGCTTAAAACTTACATGGCTCATAACACGTTCTAAACGTAAATAAATTAAATTTAATATTTCAATAGAATTAAGTTTTGAAATTGCAGTCATCTCTTTCTTCTAATATCAACGAAAAAGAACTTTTTACTGATTGACTAAATTGAAGCAGTTCTTTTATGCATGGCGAAAAATAAACATCTAAGCAGTCTCCTTAATAGGTAAGTTCTAATAAATAATAGTTTGGATCATTTAAAGAATTATTTCAATAATTTGAAACGTTCGTGATGCAGAATTAATCTTTATACAATAGCATATTTATTTAAACATTTTTTAGCATGAAACGTATTAAATATATAATAGACGAATATTTAAATAGAGTTGAAATTTGAAGTGCGAAACAGATATCTACGTCACTATTAATACAAAAAAAATTTTTATTATTGATTCTTTTGATAACATCTTTTACTTCAGGATACTGGCTATGTATAATATAAACAAAATCAAACCATTGATCAACATTGACAGGTACTAGTTCAGTTTTGCTTTGTATTCCGACGAGTACACACCGCAGTGTTTACAGGACGCGTTGTCGGCAAGTAATAACGAAGAGTTAATGCAAGAATACTATTATATCACTCATTATTTCAATATTGCATGCAAATTATCTTATTTTATAATTGAATTGTGAAGTGGGGATATTTGGTTTCGAAAGACGACAACAAAATCGGACCATCGACCGACTTTGATTCTTTCTAGTTTAGTTTTGCTTTGTACTCCGAAGAGTACACATCGCAGTTCGTATAGTACGCGTTTTCCGCAGGTAATAACGAAGAATTAATACAAATATATTATCATACCGTCGTTATTTCAATATTCTATGTAAATTATTTTATTTTAGAATTAAATTATGAATAGGAGATACACGATTACGTGCGACGACAATAAAATCGGACCTTTGACCGACTTTGACAGTTTCTAGTTCAGTTTTGCTTTTTATTCCGACGAGTACACACCGCAGTGCTTACAGGATGCGTTGCCGGCAAGTAATAACGAAGAGTTAATGCAAGAATACTGCTATATCATTCATTATTTCATTATTGCATGCAAATTATCTTATTTTATAATTGAATTGTGAAGTGGGGATATTTGGGTTCGAAAGACAACAACAAAATCGGACCATCGACCGACTTTGATTCTTTCTAGTTTAGTTTTGCTTTGTACTCCGAAGAGTACACATCGCAGTTCGTACACTAGGCGTTCTCCGCAAGTAATAACGAAGAGTTAATAAAAATATATAATCATACTGTCGTTATTTCAATGTTCTAAGTAAATTATTTTGTTTTAGAATTGAATTGTGAAGTGGGGATATTTGGCTTCCAGAAACGACAACAAAATCGGACCTTCGACCGACTTTGACTCTTTCTAGTTTAGTTTTGCTTTGTACTGCGACGAGTACACATCGCAGTTCGTACAGTAGGCGTTCTCCATAGGTAATAACGAAGAATTAATACAAATATATTATCATACCGTCGTTATTTCAAAATTCTATGTAAATTATTTTATTTTAGAATTAAATTATGAATAGGAAATATATGATTACGTGCGACGACAACAAAATCGGACCTTTGACTGACTTTGACAGTTTCTAGTTCAGTTTTGCTTTTTATTCCGACGAGTACACACCGCAGTGCTTACAGGATGCGTTGCCGGCAAGTAATAACGAAGAGTTAATGCAAGAATACTATTATATCACTCATTATTTCAATATTGCATGCAAATTATTTTATTTTATAATGGAATTGTGAAGTGGGGATATTTGGTTTCGAAAGACGACAACAAAATCGGACCTTCGACCGACTTTGACAGTTTCTAGTTCAGTTTTGCTTTTTATTCCGACGAGTACACACCGCAGTGCTTACAGGATGCGTTGCCGGCAAGTAATAACGAAGAGTTAATGCAAGAATACTATTATATCACTCATTATTTCAATATTGCATGCAAATTATCTTATTTTATAATTGAATTGTGAAGTGGGGATATTTGGTTTCGAAAGACGACAACAAAATCGGAACTTCGACCGACTTTGATTCTTTTTAGTTTAGTTTTGCTTTGTACTGCGACGAGTACACATCGCAGTTCGTACAGTACGCGTTTTCCGCAGGTAATAACGAATAGTTAATAAAAATATATTATCATACCGTCGTTATTTCAATATTCTATGTAAATTATTTTATTTTAGAATTAAATTATGAATAGGAGATACATGATTACGTGCGACGACAACAAAATCGGACCTTTGACCGACTTTGACAGTTTCTAGTTCAGTTTTGCTTTTTATTCCGACGAGTACACACCGCAGTGCTTACAGGATGCGTTGCCGGCAAGTAATAACAAAGAGTCAATGTAAATATATTATTCTATCACTCATTCTTTCAATATCCTATGCTAATTATTTTATCTTAAAATTAAATGGTGAAGTGGGGATACTCTCCCACCCGTGACGACAATATAATCGGACCGATTGACAGGTAATGGTTCAGTCTTGCTTCGAATTTCGACTAGTACACATCGCAGTTTTCGCAGTACGTGTCCTCCGTAAGTAATAACAAAGGGTCAATGTAAATATATTATTCTATCACTCATTCTTTCAATATCCTATGCTAATTATTTTATCTTAAAATTAAATGGTGAAGTGGGGATATTCTCCCACCCGTGACGACAATATAATCGGACCGATTGACAGGTAATGGTTCAGTCTTGCTTCGAATTTCGACTAGTACACATCGCAGTTTTCGCAGTACGTGTCCTCCGTAAGTAATAACAAAGGGTCAATGTAAATATATTATTCTATCACTCATTCTTTCAATATCCTATGCTAATTATTTTATTTTAGAATTAAATGGTGAAGTGGGGATACTCTCCCACCCGTGACGACAATATAATCGGACCGATTGACAGGTAATGGTTCAGTCTTGCTTCGAATTTCGACTAGTACACATCGCAGTTTTCGCAGTACGTGTCCTCCGTAAGTAATAACAAAGGGTCAATGTAAATATATTATTCTATCACTCATTCTTTCAATATCCTATGCTAATTATTTTATCTTAAAATTAAATGGTGAAGTGGGGATACTCTCCCACCCGTGACGACAATATAATCGGACCGATTGACAGGTAATGGTTCAGTCTTGCTTCGAATTTCGACTAGTACACATCGCAGTTTTCGCAGTACGTGTCCTCCGTAAGTAATAACAAAGGGTCAATGTAAATATATTATTCTATCACTCATTCTTTCAATATCCTATGCTAATTATTTTATCTTAAAATTAAATGGTGAAGTGGGGATATTCTCCCACCCGTGACGACAATATAATCGGACCGATTGACAGGTAATGGTTCAGTCTTGCTTCGAATTTCGACTAGTACACATCGCAGTTTTCGCAGTACGTGTCCTCCGTAAGTAATAACAAAGGGTCAATGTAAATATATTATTCTATCACTCATTCTTTCAATATCCTATGCTAATTATTTTATTTTAGAATTAAATGGTGAAGTGGGGATACTCTCCCACCCGTGACGACAATATAATCGGACCGATTGACAGGTAATGGTTCAGTCTTGCTTCGAATTTCGACTAGTACACATCGCAGTTTTCGCAGTACGTGTCCTCCGTAAGTAATAACAAAGGGTCAATGTAAATATATTATTCTATCACTCATTCTTTCAATATCCTATGCTAATTATTTTATTTTAGAATTAAATGGTGAAGTGGGGATACTCTCCCACCCGTGACGACAATATAATCGGACCGATTGACAGGTAATGGTTCAGTCTTGCTTCGAATTTCGACTAGTACACATCGCAGTTTTCGCAGTACGTGTCCTCCGTAAGTAATAACAAAGGGTCAATGTAAATATATTATTCTATCACTCATTCTTTCAATATCCTATGCTAATTATTTTATCTTAAAATTAAATGGTGAAGTGGGGATACTCTCCCACCCGTGACGACAATATAATCGGACCGATTGACAGGTAATGGTTCAGTCTTGCTTCGAATTTCGACTAGTACACATCGCAGTTTTCGCAGTACGTGTCCTCCGTAAGTAATAACAAAGGGTCAATGTAAATATATTATTCTATCACTCATTCTTTCAATATCCTATGCTAATTATTTTATCTTAAAATTAAATGGTGAAGTGGGGATACTCTCCCACCCGTGACGACAATATAATCGGACCGATTGACAGGTAATGGTTCAGTCTTGCTTCGAATTTCGACTAGTACACATCGCAGTTTTCGCAGTACGTGTCCTCCGTAAGTAATAACAAAGGGTCAATGTAAATATATTATTCTATCACTCATTCTTTCAATATCCTATGCTAATTATTTTATTTTAGAATTAAATGGTGAAGTGGGGATACTCTCCCACCCGTGACGACAATATAATCGGACCGATTGACAGGTAATGGTTCAGTCTTGCTTCGAATTTCGACTAGTATACATCGCAGTTTTCGCAGTACGTGTCCTCCGTAAGTAATAACAAAGGGTCAATGTAAATATATTATTCTATCACTCATTCTTTCAATATCCTATGCTAATTATTTTATTTTAGAATTAAATGGTGAAGTGGGGATACTCTCCCACCCGTGACGACAATATAATCGGACCGATTGACAGGTAATGGTTCAGTCTTGCTTCGAATTTCGACTAGTACACATCGCAGTTTTCGCAGTACGTGTCCTCCGTAAGTAATAACAAAGGGTCAATGTAAATATATTATTCTATCACTCATTCTTTCAATATCCTATGCTAATTATTTTATCTTAAAATTAAATGGTGAAGTGGGGATATTCTCCCACCCGTGACGACAATATAATCGGACCGATTGACAGGTAATGGTTCAGTCTTGCTTCGAATTTCGACTAGTACACATCGCAGTTTTCGCAGTACGTGTCCTCCGTAAGTAATAACAAAGGGTCAATGTAAATATATTATTCTATCACTCATTCTTTCAATATCCTATGCTAATTATTTTATTTTAGAATTAAATGGTGAAGTGGGGATACTCTCCCACCCGTGACGACAATATAATCGGACCGATTGACAGGTAATGGTTCAGTCTTGCTTCGAATTTCGACTAGTATACATCGCAGTTTTCGCAGTACGTGTCCTCCGTAAGTAATAACAAAGGGTCAATGTAAATATATTATTCTATCACTCATTCTTTCAATATCCTATGCTAATTATTTTATTTTAGAATTAAATGGTGAAGTGGGGATACTCTCCCACCCGTGACGACAATATAATCGGACCGATTGACAGGTAATGGTTCAGTCTTGCTTCGAATTTCGACTAGTACACATCGCAGTTTTCGCAGTACGTGTCCTCCGTAAGTAATAACAAAGGGTCAATGTAAATATATTATTCTATCACTCATTCTTTCAATATCCTATGCTAATTATTTTATTTTAGAATTAAATGGTGAAGTGGGGATACTCTCCCACCCGTGACGACAATATAATCGGACCGATTGACAGGTAATGGTTCAGTCTTGCTTCGAATTTCGACTAGTACACATCGCAGTTTTCGCAGTACGTGTCCTCCGTAAGTAATAACAAAGAGTCAATGTAAATATATTATTCTATCACTCATTCTTTCAATATCCTATGCTAATTATTTTATTTTAGAATTAAATGGTGAAGTGGGGATACTCTCCCACCCGTGACGACAATATAATCGGACCGATTGACAGGTAATGGTTCAGTCTTGCTTCGAATTTCGACTAGTACACATCGCAGTTTTCGCAGTACGTGTCCTCCGTAAGTAATAACAAAGGGTCAATGTAAATATATTATTCTATCACTCATTCTTTCAATATCCTATGCTAATTATTTTATTTTAGAATTAAATGGTGAAGTGGGGATACTCTCCCACCCGTGACGACAATATAATCGGACCGATTGACAGGTAATGGTTCAGTCTTGCTTCGAATTTCGACTAGTACACATCGCAGTTTTCGCAGTACGTGTCCTCCGTAAGTAATAACAAAGGGTCAATGTAAATATATTATTCTATCACTCATTCTTTCAATATCCTATGCTAATTATTTTATCTTAAAATTAAATGGTGAAGTGGGGATACTCTCCCACCCGTGACGACAATATAATCGGACCGATTGACAGATAATGGTTCAGTCTTGCTTCGAATTTCGACTAGTACACATCGCAGTTTTCGCAGTACGTGTCCTCCGTAAGTAATAACAAAGAGTCAATGTAAATATATTATTCTATCACTCATTCTTTGAATATCCTATGCTAATTATTTTATCTTAAAATTAAATGGTGAAGTGGGGATACTCTCCCACCCGTGACGACAATATAATCGGACCGATTGACAGGTAATGGTTCAGTCTTGCTTCGAATTTCGACTAGTACACATCGCAGTTTTCGCAGTACGTGTCCTCCGTAAGTAATAACAAAGAGTCAATGTAAATATATTATTCTATCACTCATTCTTTCAATATCCTATGCTAATTATTTTATTTTAAAATTAAATGGTGAAGTGGGGATACTCTCCATCCCGTGACGACAACAAACTCGGACCTTTAGCCGACTGTGGCAGTTACTAGTTCAGTTTCGCTGTGTCTTCCGACGAATGAACTTAGAAATTTTCTTACCTTCTGAGAACTTTGACAATCTATCTCCACGATCATGGACTTAGAAATTTTCGTAGGATGCCAATGGAGCGAGTATTAACGAAGACTTAAAGTAAGTATATTTCTCTATCACATATTTGTTGACTGATTTATACAGTTTTCATTATAACAGTGATATTAATTATTTCGTTTGTATTTTTGTTTCAGAACCTCGTTGCAATCGTGCGCGTTGCAATGATGTAATCGAGTGTTAGTATCGCTAAAATAAATTTATCGCGAAGTAGAAGCAGTGTTTGTTCGTTCGCGTTTCGCGATTTAAATCATAAGTGTTTTTACAAAGACTGTGTGCAATGCAGTCGTTAGAATCAGTGTTTGTTCGTAAAGTTATTTGCTCTTTTATCAGTCGCACAGACTGAGTTTATAAAATATAGTAGAGTTCCGCGAATTAAATTCAGTGATCGTTCGTTAATAAACAACTACCGCGAATTAGAGTCAGTGCATCACTGAAGAGGATCTCGACCAACTTCGATGTCGACCTACCTCATTTTCAACCAACTACAAATCATCCACCCTCAATTTCGACCTAAATCGCGGTCCAGTGTTTTGGAGCCATCGCAGAACTTCTTAAGTAGTGAGTGAATTTTTAAGTCCCTCCGATCACTCAATCATGTCGAGGACGAAAGGTCCGAATCGGCACGAGTGATTGGTTGTAATTAATAAGTAAAAGAACATTTTGAGTGACCACGAGTAAATTTCTTCGGAAATTTACTGGTGAATGAATGGTTCGTTATTTTTTGATTTATTTATTAGATTAGGATAGAGTCTTCTTGTTTAAACGCGTTAATTATAATTATTTGAAATTTTGAATATTTAAATGTATTTTTAAATAATTTTCTCTCGCGAAGATAGTAAAGAATCGCGATATTTGCGAATTTTAATAATAAATAAGCAAGAAGACATTCGCGATGGATAGTCTCTGGATTACAAGCGAAATTGTATAATTTCTTTACTAATAATTAGAGTAATCGCTTGTAAGAAGGAGCGTTCAATGATTCTTCATTACATTTTTAAATAAAGATTAATCAATTTTATTAATAAAAGAAAAGTCTCGATAGAGTCATTGCTTTCAAAAGAATAGAGTACAGTTATTGATAAAAGACAAAGAGACTTGTAGAATCACAATGTGTAGAACATAGAATAACTTAATCAATTTTTAGCTTAGGATTTTCAGCAATTAATATAATAATTCTCGTTTCCCTCTGTATGCTTTCTCGATTTTTCGTTTCAGGATTAGTTTAGAGTTACGTTAGATTTATTAGTTTTATTCCACATTTTAGAATAGGAGATGGTTTTAGTTTTTTGGCATTGACGATAGTTATCGAATGTTCTATAGTAGTTGTTAGGGCACGAAGCAAAGAAGTAGCTATATGCTGAAAAGGCCCCCACAAATCGTGGCTCAAGAGGGCAACTATTAGACTATTGAGTTATTTTCTAAGGTTCGACAGAATCCTTCGAAAATGGCTCGTAGTTACATTTTAATTTTACCATGTTGTCACTCAAAATGCTCTTATATAATAATAATGTAATTTTCAGAAACTGAGAAGACGTAATATTCCGTTTCTCATCTCACATTGCCACGCGTACGCGAATAAAATTTAAAAATATTTTATACATTTTTATTATTAAAGTCAAGTAACTTTCAATAAATTGTAAACTTCAATAGTTTAAAACTTTCAATAAACAATAAACTTTTCGCATTTTTCTTTTCTAAAGTTCAATTAAATTCATAATTTTATTTTTATAAAATCAAGTTTTATATCAAAGTAATAATTACGAAACGTACAAAATATGCCAATTGTGAGGATCACTGAAAAGGGACTGAATAAACGTCCACATGGTGCTGATGCGAAGATACCGAGACGTGTACCAAGTTTTCTCTTTGTGATTTGTTACGGGAAGAGAATATTCGTTTAGATTAGAATCGAAAATTTTTCATTTTGATTTTCTCTTATAAATTTAAACTGAATTAAATTCAGAATTTTATTTTTCGTAAATAATATACACACACACACACACACACACATATATATGTATATATAATGAAATGACTGCATATAATGCGAATAACTGAAAAACGAAGGACTGTATATCACAGTTATAATAATTATTCTAAATTAATTATTCCAGTTTAATTACTCCAGTTTCTCTCGGGTGGGACCCTTGGGAGGGGCCCTCGGGTGTGGGCCTTAGGCGGGTTTCTTTCTTCCAGTAGAGAAAAATCGAACTCATATATTTATTGAGTACGCTGATTTATTGGATACTCTGATTTTCATCGAGTGAAACGATCTCCGAGATGCTTATCAATTGTTCCGAGTTCCATCTTTCTCCCGTTCATATTTCATGTATCTTTTCTTCGTTTCTCCTGTTCTTTTCTTTTCCACTTCTCGTTTTTCTTTTTCCTTTTCTCTTATTCTTTTACTTTTCTTCTGTTTCAGGTTAGATCACAGAGGGATCGATCGTCGATGGACCAATCATCCTGAAATTAATTTTTACAGGGAAGATTTAAGCGTATAAATGTCTTTTTTTTTATTTTATTTAATCATTAATTTATTGTTTATTTGTATTTTGATTTTAAATGTATATGTATATATAAATGGCTTTTTGTATATAACATTGCATATTATTTTTGCATGTAATTACGTAATTTCTTTTACACTTTTTCTGTTTCAAGTTAGGTGATCGCTGGACCTATCATCGTGGGATCTACACGGAAGTTAAAGGAACCTCTTCGCATATAATCTCTATTATATAGGAATTATATAGCAGAAAGGGTATGACTCCTTGCTTCCGTACGCGAATGATAGGGAAAACACTCACGCGCGTGACGGCCGGCACGCGCGTGGGTGTTCGCGATCGCGAGATTTAGTCCTACCGAGGACTTCGTTTTGTTCTTTGAAATAGCGAAATAGACACGACCGGTCGTGTCTCGAGATGTCTGAAGCCGACGGTGTGGACGGTGGAGCATTCTGTAAGCGGGGTTTTATACATCTCCAGTTTGCTGAGAAGCTCGAAGCTCCCGAAGCGGAAAGGCATCTCGGATCGTGGATTTTAGAGTAGAATCCCCGTTAGCCCGTGGGTCCCCAGATGCAGCAACCTCCAAGTGGTGGGACCTGGGTCGGTAATACTTGCGAAATATTGAAATCTATGTCTAAATTATATCTACAATCTATAACTAAATTATATATATATATATATACATATATATATATATATATAATTATATAACGCAAGCATTACCGGGCAAATGGCTGCATATTACAGTTTAAACAAATTATGTTAAATTATTGATTAAATCGTTGATTAATTACTCTGTCTTCTTTCGGGTGGGACCCTTGGGAGGGGCCCTCGGGTGTGGGCCTTAGGCGGGTTTCGTTCTTTCACTAAGGAAAAATCAAACTCAATTATGGTACTCTGATTTTCCTCGAATAAAATGATCTTCGAGATGCATATCAATCGTTCAGAATTCTATTTTTCTCACGCGAACATACGCAAATACTCTTTTTCACTTCTTCTCTTCTTCATTTCTTCTTTTCTTTTACTCTTTTCTATTTATATTTTTCTAATCATTTTTTAACTCTTTTTCTGTTTCAGGATAGATCATCGAGGGAGCGATCATCGAGCGAGGGATCATCCAGGGATCGATCATCATGGAATTAAATTTTTACAGAGAAATTTTTGAATTAAATGTCGTTTTGTATATAATTTTTACTCTTATATTTAAGTTTTCTAATCTTTTTAATTTTTGCTTTTTTATTTAATTTTTGCTTTTATATTTAGTTTATGTTACCTGTTTAATTTTTGCTTTTATATTTAATTTTTGCTTTTATATTTAATTTTTGCTTTTATATTTAATTTTTGCTTTTATATTTAATTTTTGTTATATCTAATTTTTGCTTTTATATTTAGTTTATGTTACCTGTTTCATTTTCGCTTTTATATTTAATTTCTGTTATATTTAATTTTTGCTTTAATAATTAGTTTATGTTACCTGTTTAATTTTTGCTTTTATATTTAATTTTTGTTATATTTAATTTTTGCTTTAATAATTAGTTTATGTTACCTATTTAATTTTTGCTTTTATATTCATCTCTTGTTTTATTCTTTGTCAGTTTCAGATTAGGTAATCGAGGAACCAATCATCGTGGGATTTTTACACGGAAGTTAATGGAACCTCTCTGCATATAACTTTTGTTATATGCAGGAAGGGTATGTCTCCTTGCTTCCGTACGCGAATGATAGGGAAAACACCCACGCGCGTGACGGCCGGCACGCGCGTGGGTGTTCGCGATCGCGAGATTTAGTCCTACCGAGGACTTCGTTTTGTTCTTTGAAATAGCGAAATAGACACGACCGGTCGTGTCTCGAGATGTCTGAAGCCGACGGTGTGGACGGTGGAGCATTCTGTAAGCGGGGTTTTATACATCTCCAGTTTGCTGAGAAGCTCGAAGCTCCCGAAGCGGAAAGGCATCTCGGATCGTGGATTTTAGAGTAGAATCCCCGTTAGCCCGTGGGTCCCCAGATGCAGCAACCTCCAAGTGGTGGGACCTGGGTCGGTAATACTTGCGAAATATTGAAATCTATGTCTAAATTATATCTACAATCTATAACTAAATTATATATATATATATATACATATATATATATATATATAATTATATAACGCAAGCATTACCGGGCAAATGGCTGCATATTACAGTTTAAACAAATTATGTTAAATTATTGATTAAATCGTTGATTAATTACTCTGTCTTCTTTCGGGTGGGACCCTTGGGAGGGGCCCTCGGGTGTGGGCCTTAGGCGGGTTTCGTTCTTTCACTAAGGAAAAATCAAACTCAATTATGGTACTCTGATTTTCCTCGAATAAAATGATCTTCGAGATGCATATCAATCGTTCAGAATTCTATTTTTCTCACGCGAACATACGCAAATACTCTTTTTCACTTCTTCTCTTCTTCATTTCTTCTTTTCTTTTACTCTTTTCTATTTATATTTTTCTAATCATTTTTTAACTCTTTTTCTGTTTCAGGATAGATCATCGAGGGAGCGATCATCGAGCGAGGGATCATCCAGGGATCGATCATCATGGAATTAAATTTTTACAGAGAAATTTTTGAATTAAATGTCGTTTTGTATATAATTTTTACTCTTATATTTAAGTTTTCTAATCTTTTTAATTTTTGCTTTTTTATTTAATTTTTGCTTTTATATTTAGTTTATGTTACCTGTTTAATTTTTGCTTTTATATTTAATTTTTGCTTTTATATTTAATTTTTGCTTTTATATTTAATTTTTGCTTTTATATTTAATTTTTGTTATATCTAATTTTTGCTTTTATATTTAGTTTATGTTACCTGTTTCATTTTCGCTTTTATATTTAATTTCTGTTATATTTAATTTTTGCTTTAATAATTAGTTTATGTTACCTGTTTAATTTTTGCTTTTATATTTAATTTTTGTTATATTTAATTTTTGCTTTAATAATTAGTTTATGTTACCTATTTAATTTTTGCTTTTATATTCATCTCTTGTTTTATTCTTTGTCAGTTTCAGATTAGGTAATCGAGGAACCAATCATCGTGGGATTTTTACACGGAAGTTAATGGAACCTCTCTGCATATAACTTTTGTTATATGCAGGAAGGGTATGTCTCCTTGCTTCCGTACGCGAATGATAGGGAAAACACCCACGCGCGTGACGGCCGGCACGCGCGTGGGTGTTCGCGATCGCGAGATTTAGTCCTACCGAGGACTTCGTTTTGTTCTTTGAAATAGCGAAATAGACACGACCGGTCGTGTCTCGAGATGTCTGAAGCCGACGGTGTGGACGGTGGAGCATTCTGTAAGCGGGGTTTTATACATCTCCAGTTTGCTGAGAAGCTCGAAGCTCCCGAAGCGGAAAGGCATCTCGGATCGTGGATTTTAGAGTAGAATCCCCGTTAGCCCGTGGGTCCCCAGATGCAGCAACCTCCAAGTGGTGGGACCTGGGTCGGTAATACTTGCGAAATATTGAAATCTATGTCTAAATTATATATATATATATATATATACATATATATATATATATATATATATATATATATATATATATATATAAAATTATATAACGCAAGCATTACCGGGCAAATGGCTGCATATTACAGTTTAAACAAATTATGTTAAATTATTGATTAAATCGTTGATTAATTACTCTGTCTTCTTTCGGGTGGGACCCTTGGGAGGGGCCCTCGGGTGTGGGCCTTAGGCGGGTTTCGTTCTTCCACTAAGGAAAAATCAAACTCAATTATGGTACTCTGATTTTCCTCGAATAAAATGATTTTCGAGATGCATATCAATCGTTCAGAATTCTATTTTTCTCACGCGAACATACGCAAATACTCTTTTTCACTTCTTCTCTTCTTCATTTCTTCTTTTCTTTTACTCTTTTCTATTTATATTTTCTAATCATTTTTTAACTCTTTTTCTGTTTCAGGATAGATCATCGAGGGAGCAATCATCGAGCGAGGGATCATCCAGGGATCGATCATCATGGAATTAAATTTTTACAGAGAAATTTTTGAATTAAATGTCGTTTTGTATATAATTTTTACTCTTATATTTAAGTTTTCTAATCTTTTTAATTTTTGCTTTTATATTTAATTTTTGCTTTTATATTTAGTTTATGTTACCTGTTTAATTTTTGCTTTTATATTTAATTTTTGCTTTTATATTTAATTTTTGTTATATCTAATTTTTGCTTTTATATTTAGTTTGTTACCTGTTTAATTTTTACTTTTATATTTAGTTTATGTTATCTGTTTAATTTTTGCTTTTATATTTAATTTATGTTACCTGTTTCATTTTTGCTTTTATATTTAATTTTTGTTATATCTAATTTTTGCTTTTATATTTAGTTTATGTTACCTGTTTAATTTTAGCTTTTATATTCATCTCTTGTTTTATTCCTTGTCAGTTTCAGATTAGGTAATCGAGGAACCAATCATCGTGGGATTTTTACACGGAAGTTAATGGAACCTGTCTGCATATAATCTTTATTATATGCAGGGAGGGTATGTCTCCTTGCTTCCGTACGCGAATGATAGGGAAAACACTCACGCGTGTGACGGCCGGCACACGCGTGGGTGTTCGCGATCGCGAGATTTAGTCCTACCGAGGACTACGTTTTGATTTTTGAAATCGAAATATAGACACGACCGGTCGTGTCTCGAGATGTTTGAAGCCGACGGTGTGGACGGTGGAGCAATCTGTAAGCGGGGTTTTATACATCTCCAGTTTGCTGAGAAGCTCGAAGCTCCCGAAGCAGAAAAGCATCTCGGTTCGTGGATTTTAGAATAGAATCCTCGTTAGTCCGTTTGTTTCCAGGTGCAGCAATCGTTGCATCACCCAAGGACCATGGAGGGACTTAGATTTTTACACGGGCGTTTAAAGAATCTTTCTACCTCAGGCATGGAAGGATTTCTTTTCTCCCGTTCGGGCAAGATAGAAGGACACTCGCTTATGACGGCTGGCAAAGGCGTTGGTGTTCTCGGGCGCGTTAAAATCCAACATTGGCTCTAACGTATTCAACATATTCGCGTGAGTATTTCCGGAATGCTCGCGTAAGTATCGTGACTGCGATAGATTCAATTTTGGGTTCCGGCGTTTGTCGCGAAAGTACGACCGGTTGCGCTCAAGTGATGATCGAAGCTTTCGATGTTGGATAGTTGAGCTATGCGTAAGTCGGTTCCCAAATGCGGAGACGCATGGGGCTGCAATTTTAGCGTTTGGAGGCTTGAATTGGTCGGGAGTGGAGATCGCCCCGTTGCTTTGCTTTCTTGATAGTAGTAGAAGTAGTAAAGAGTAGAGCCACCGTTAGTCCGTGGGTCTCCAGGTGCAGCAACCTCTACGCGGTGGGACCTGGGTCGGAAATACTTGTGATATGTCGAAATCTTGTAGGCTGCAAGTATCACCTTGCGAATGGCTGCGTTCTTTAAGATTTTTCCAAAATCTTTTCTATGCAATTCCAATTAAACATCGAACTTCGTGCATTTTACATTGATTCATACATCTTTCCTGTACTCGGAAATAAATACTCAAGGTTCATTATTCTAATTTCTTTCGGGTGGGACCTATGAGTTGGGCTCGTGGGTGTGGGCTTCTGTGCGGGTTTCCTCCTTTCAGTATCGAAAAATCGAGCTCGATTTTCGTACTCTGGTTTTGGTCGAGTGTAGCTACATTCTATGTCCATCTTTTCTTTTCCATTTCATCGTTCTCACACGTGCACGTGTTCTTCTCCGGATATGCCTTCTTTTTCCTCTTCCGAATTCTATCCTCTTCACATGCGCGCATGTTCCGGCTTTCTCTTCTTCTCTTTCTCTTCTGCTTCTCCTCCAGTTCATGGACTTCGACATATTGGCGAGGGTGATCCCATAAATCGTCAAAATGTTCGTTTCATAATCGATTGCTAGACGCGAATACGGGAAGGATAGGAAGAACTCTCACGCCTTTGTCGGCGGGCAGAGACGTGGTGTTCTCGGGCGCGAATAAAAGTCTTACCGATATGGACTACGTTTGATTGCTAAACCGAATAATGACCGGTCGTGTGTCGGTTCGTGTACTGCCGAGTGATATGGTTTTGCTATCCGTAAGCGTGGACTGACCCTCCTCCTGTTAGCGGCCTGAATTCTCGGTTGGTACGTGAACGCCGCGAACGCGAATTTAGAGTAGATTCACCGCTATTCAAACACTCACGGGAGTGTTCGGGCGCGATTAAAAGTCCTACCGGGGACTTCGTTTTATAGAACGTTATTCGATCACGCCGGTTACGCGAATTTTAAAGTAGAGTCCCCGTTAGCCCGTGGGTCCCCAAAAGCAGCAACCTCCAAGCGGTGGGACCTGGGTCGGTAGTACTTGTAATATATCGAAATCCATTATAATAGAAGTACTACCGAGCGGATGGCTGCTTATCTCAGTTAAATTAAAACAAAATCTTTTCGTTCTAATTTTAATTAAATATTAAACTACTTACTTTTTCCATATCTGATAATACCACGATAGATAGACTAAATATATGAGAATTCTAAAATAATTTATTAGAAAAACTCAGAAAAATTATAATTTCTTTATTATTCTTATATATTCTTATTTTTTTTATTTATTATGTTTCATTCTCATTTATGAGTAATTGTTAACCTGTAGGTCTCCAGATGCAGCAGTCTCTACGTGAAGTCTGGATCGGCAGTACTCGCAATACAGTGGAATAAGTTTACAGTACTAGTGAACGAATAGCTGTGTATAATCACTTTATATTGCTAATAATATTTGCACAATAAATTAATTGGATATATCAGAATTCTGTGGACAAATGTATATAAAGTATTAAGATGTATGACCAAAATCAAGATTTTATCAATTATTTGGTAAAAAATAATAATAAATATATACTTATATATTATATATTATTTTTATAAAAATCAAAACATTAGTTTGTTTCCACGCTATCTCTGTAGTGAAATTTCCTATATTATTTTTTTTCCGTGCTTTCATTTATTTTCGTATTAATTATATTTGTTATCGTTTATGAATTGATATCGTATAAGAAATGAGTACTGGCACTGCGTCGTATATATCACAAATTATTGCGATAGGCACATCTTCATTAAAGAAATATATAGATGTAAACGAATGAAAAGTTTGGTCCTACTAAACTTTCTATTTTAACATACTAATCTAATCATTATGCGAGTAGAGTATAACTTTAGGCATAACCTAAAAAGCTTATAAATTGATACAATAGACGCATGGCTGTGACAATATTCCCCGGCTTGTCTTGTAGCTCATACTTTGTTCATACCCATCGCTGAAGTCATACACGCTTCGAACGAAAGATGATGAACAGCCTTAATATTACCTACTGTAATCCATATGAACCCGATCATTATGTCATGTAATAGAAGTGTAACCCCTTATATCAAACTTATACGTTGATATGATAGGTAAAGCTTCCTCTTGTAGTTCGTAATTTGTCCATACCTGTCGCTGAAGTCACAGACGCTTCGAGCGAAAGGTGAATAGCTTTGCGTAATATTTATTTAGATATATTACATTTGCATATAATTGTTATATTTATACATAACGGTATATTACTATATATATTACTATTCTTAATCCTAAAATATATGTTTTTTTAACATTTAATTTTTTATACATAAATAAATTTTAATTTTTTTTTATGAACGCATTTTCAATAAGATATAATTTGAGATATGCATAAAGAATAGAATGTAATATCATGATATTAAAATTTATTAGTCTATTTTAATAATTATATATAAATATTTACTCAAAATGATATTAAGGTAGTGTACGCAAATCTTGATCTAATAATACAATTATACTAAACCATATTTTTATTGGTCAATGTTATAATCTTTTCATCGTTATTGGTTGTAAGATGTAGTTTTTTGATTGAATTGTTAGAAAAGAATATTCTAGATAGTTGTATTTTTGATTTCTATCTATTTATGAAAAAAGGAATAAAATTATATTGCTGGATTAGATATAAATAAGATGCCAGTAAAAGAAAATATAATATAGAGATATAAAGCTGAAAACAATGAAAATAAAGTTTCAACCATTTGCGATAAAAAGTATTTCACTGATCAAATCAAAGATGGCAGATGAGTTCTCTCCGAGTTTCACATAATTCTGATAATCCCGTACGTATTGCGCCGTAGAAGAATCGTCGTGCATGTGATCCTGCCTTCATTGTAGATAATGCGAAGCTACGAAAATGGCGGATGAACAGGTGAGTTGCCGATCAAAATAACGTGCGAACCTCGAAATGCGAGGAAGTTATCTACGACAAGGCGGCTCCTGAGTCGTGTGGTAAGCAGTCGATGGTAAACCTGATGCAACCTGTGTGGTTATCAATGTGCATAAACAGAACGTGTCTGAAACGCGGTGAAATTAAAAGACGATCTTTCGAACTACACGACGTTTGTTACCGAAATCGAAAGTGTTTAACGAATTAATAACTCCACTGTTAATAAAAACACACTGCGGCGGACGAATTAATTTTTTTCGTCTTTCGTGTGTTGTTCTAACATTACATATCTCGTATATAAACGATTAACTGTCAGGGATGTGTTGAACTCTTTTGTTGCAAGTTCGTGAATAAATATTATTCTCTGTGCGAAAAAAACACTCGCATGTACAAAGATAATCAATGGAATGAGATATATTGTTTCGTCTGTGGTATTCACATTTGATTATTGTTAAAAGGATTAAAGCGTCTCATTATTTTTCGTCTATTTTGTACAAATGTATCGTGTAATCTTCATTAAAATCGTCATAACCTCTTTAATGCCGGATTTTAGTTGTGTGTGTGTGTGTGTGAGAGAGAGAAAAAGAGAATGTATGTGTGTGTGTGTCTGTGTATGTAAGTAGAGAATGTATGTGTTTGTGTGCGTGTAAGTGAGTGAGTGAATAAAAGAGAGTGTGAGAGAGAAGTGTAAGATCAGTTTATAAATTTACTACGTTCGGTGGTTGTTTATTTGTTTTATATCTTATTTTAATTATTAATTTATCGTAAATTATACGATAATTTTTTTTTTAAAGTCATCTAAGATAATTTCATTATACTTGTATAAAATATAATTCTAAGTAGATATAAACATAAGGTTTGTCAACGATTTCAATTTTGTTATTTACAACTTCGGTATAACCTATAATATTATATGTATCCATTTTGAAGTTAACGCCAATTTTGAAAGTATTTAAGATTCTTGGTATTTTATAAATATTTTACAATTCTCAATATCTCAATGTATATAAATTTAACTTTAAAAAATAGTTTTTGCATCAGGTTTTTGTATAATAAAGTAAATCTTTTTCAGCTATAAATGTTTGGACAATAAATTGGGGTTAGGTTTAGTAAATTATTAATAATTATTATTTTTAAGCAATATAATAATAATCATATCTATTATTATATATTGGTAATGATAATAATTCATTTTTATATATTTTCAATATTTTCTTTTATTTTTCCATTAATGAAATCTTGTGATTTATAATCACTGCGAAATCTATAAAATTGAAACACTATATACATATTACACTAAGAACAAAAAATATTAAGTCTTAAAACAAAATTTTATATTGCAGGAGTAAAAAGAGTTAAATCTCTTTTGATCATACTAATAACAAATGTTTATTTCTGAAACAAAAAGAAATATTTAATTTGTATATTTACAAGCAATTCTTTGTAAAATTTGTTTATAAGACAACAACAAAATAGTTACTTTTACTTTTCTATGTAAAGTGGAAATTATAATTTTTAAGCAGATTCGACAGTTACATTCTTAAAATAAATCTTCAAATTTGAACATTGACTGTAAACATAGTGCAAAAATCCTTCAAAAGTGAATACAATGACCTTGCAATTTAGAGAGTTAACATATCTAAATGGAAATACTAAAATACAAGTATAAATAGTGACATTAAGAATGGATCACATACAGGAAGTACGGCAGCTGGAATTGCTATGCAAGCAATTGTATGAGTCACAAGATTCTGCACATCGTGCTGAGGCTGAAAAAGCTCTTGTAGCATTTCAAAATGCACCAGATACGCTTACTAAGTGCCAGCTCCTTCTGGATCGTGGAGACTCAGCTTATGCTCAATTATTGGCTGCTACTACTTTAACAAAATTAGTCTCTCGGTCAGCACAAGGACTTAGTTTACAACAAAGGCTGGATATACGTAAGAATTTTATATTTATATAATATTTTTTGCTGTCAAAACATTTTTTAAACTAAGATCTTTTATATACAATTGTATATTACAAATTAACATTCTTATATAATATTTGATATACAGGGAATTATGTTCTTAATTACTTAGCAACACAACCAAAGCTTCCAAATTTTGTTATACAAGCTTTGGTTGCATTGTTTGCTAGGATATCAAAACTTGGCTGGTTTGATTCGGACAAAGAGGAATATGTTTTCAGAAATGTTGTTGGTGACGTAGCAAAATTTCTTCAGGTTTGAAAAAATTTTTATAAAACGAATTTTATGTATAATATAATAATTCAAATGTATATATATATTTAACATTGTATTATAGAATAAAATTTAATAATTATTTGTATACAATTCAGGGATCAGTAGAGCACTGCATGATAGGTGTACAGTTGCTCTCACAATTAACATGTGAAATGAATCAAATATCAGAAGCTGATGCAAATAGGTCACTTACAAAGCATAGAAAAATTGCTAGTAGTTTCAGGGATACACAGCTTTTTGAAATATTTAGGCTGTCTTGTACTTTATTAAGTACAGCACGAGAAAATTGTAAAAACTTAAATTTTAATGACGAAGCACAGGTAGGATAAACTATTATTAATTGAAATATAAGTTAGTTAAGTCACAACTCAATTTCTATTGTCTATATATTTTCGTATGTTCTTTTATTTAGCATGGTCTGATTAGACAACTCCTAAAGCTTGCACAAAATTGTTTGACATTTGACTTCATTGGAACATCTACAGATGAAAGTACTGATGATTTAAGTACAGTACAGATACCAACAAGTTGGAGGCCTGCATTTTTGGATTTTACATCATTAAAGCTATTCTTTGATTTATACCACAGTCTGCCAAGCTCATTATCATCTTTAGCTTTGTCTTGTTTAGTTCAGATAGCATCAGTTAGAAGAAGTTTGTTTTCTAATACAGAAAGAGCAAAGTTTTTAAGGCATTTAGTTAATGGAGTAAAGCATATATTACAAAATCCACAAGGTCTCAGTGATCCTGGAAATTATCACGAATTTTGTAGATTATTGTCTCGGTTGAAAAGTAATTTCCAACTTGGAGAATTAGTCTTGGTAGAAGGTTATCCAGAAGCAATACAATTAATCGCAAAGTTTACAGTTCAAAGCTTACAAATGTGGCAATTTGCACCAAATAGTTTACATTATCTTTTAACTCTTTGGCAAAGAATGGTGTCATCCATGCCCTATGTAAAAGCAGGAGATCCGCATTTATTGAACACATATACTCCTGAAATTGCAAATGCATATATTACATCAAGACTTGAATCTGTAGCAGTGGTAGTTAGAGAACGTTTGGAAGATCCACTTGATGATTTGGGTGTACTTCATCAACAATTGGAACAAGTTTCAGTGATAGGAAGATGCGAATATCAAAAAACATGTACTGTATTAGTTCAATTATTTGATCAGGCTGCTACAACTTATCAAGAATTAATGACACAAACTGCATCCCCAACCCAACAAATTGATATAACTATTCAAGAAGGGCAGTTAACATGGCTTGTTTATATTATAGGTAATGAATACATCAAATAAAACATATTTAAAATCTATAATTAATTATTTATATTTTCTTGGTTATTTTGTAACATTAGGTGGCGTCATTGGTGGAAGAGTTACATTTAACAGTAATGAGGAATATGATGCAATGGATGGTGAACTTGTTTGTAGAGTTCTTCAATTAATGAACCTTACAGATTCTAGACTTGCACAAGGTGGTTGCGAAAAATTGGAGTTAGCAATGTTAAGTTTTTTTGAACAATTCCGTAAAATATACGTAGGCGATCAGGTACAGAAAAATTCCAAAGTATACAGAAGACTGTCGGATGTTTTAGGCCTCAATGATGAAGCCATGGTACTCAGTATATTTATTCGTAAAATGTGAGTCATTGTATATATTATACTTTATTTTTATTATGTTTGAGCACATTATTTATAATTTGCATAAAAATTTGCAGAATAACAAATTTGAAATATTGGGGAAGAAGTGAACAAATTATTTCAAAAACTTTACAACTTTTAAATGATCTTTCTGTTGGATATAGTTGTGTTCGAAAACTCGTTAAATTAGAAGAAGTTCAATTTATGTTAAATAATCATACAGTGAGTATTGAATTATATAAGACTAAAAAAGAAACGATATTATATTAAAAAATATAATGTCATTATTTTTATTGACATATAGAGAGAACACTTCCCATTTTTGGGAAATAATGTTGCTGTAACAGAAATGCGCTGCAGGTCGATGTTTTATACATCTTTGGGTAGATTATTAATGGTGGATTTAGGTGAAGATGAAGAAAGATTTCATACATTTATGTTACCCCTCACAGGTATAGAGTACTTACATTATATGAAATGTGTAATACAATTAATTTAGATTGCACGTGAGATAATATTTATTGTCGTAAATATAGCTGCATTGGAAAGTCTTGGCCAGCTAATGGGAGCTGCTGATACTCCCCTATTTGCAGCAGAAGAAGCAAAAAAGGCATTAATTGGTGTAGCAAGAGATCTCAGGGGTTTAGCATATGCATTCACAACTAAAACATCTTACATGATGCTTTTTGATTGGATGTATCCTTATTTAGTTGTAATTAATGTGTGCGCGCACGAGTAAAAGAGAATGAGCGATATATATTTTATAAAATATATTGTTCCTGAGTTTAGTTTAGATATCCGAATTATACACCCATCTTATTACATGCTGTGGAATTGTGGCATCACGAACCACAAGTAACTACACCCGTCCTGAAATTATTTGCTGAATTAGTATTAAATAGAAGTCAACGATTGCAATTTGATGCATCTTCTCCAAATGGAATTTTATTATTTCGTGAAGCTAGCAAAGTGATATGTAGCTATGGCAATCATATATTGAATATTGAAGTTCCCAAGGATCAGATTTATCCTTTGAAGCTCAAGGGAATTAGTATATGTTTCAGTATGTTAAAAGCAGCCCTTTGTGGCAGTTATGTAAATTTTGGGGTCTTTAGGCTATATGGAGATGAAGCATTGGATAATGCATTAAATACATTTGTGAAATTGCTTCTCAGTATACCACAAAGTGATCTTTTGGTATGTATTATGTGTTTTTATATTTTAATACAAATTATTTAAAAATACTCCAAATACGCTTATATTTTTATATTGATGTTTTTAATAGGATTATCCAAAACTATCGGCAACATATTATGTATTGCTTGAATATTTGGCACAGGACCATATGGTCTTCCTTTCAACATTGGAACCAAGAGTTTTTTTATATATTCTTTCAAGTATCAGTGAAGGCCTTACAGCACTAGGTGCGCAAAAAGACTCCTATACAGGTCTGTGCGGCTGATTCTATCCTACAACTACCCTCTATATCCTCTATGCCATGTCTTAAAACTATTATATTAATTACTTGAGATTATCAAAACTTACATACATTACTTTTCTTGATTCAGTCTTTTTAGTTCTTCTAAATTTGTTTATATATTTCTTCAATGATATAAAATTCTAAACTGTTTATTATAAATATTTTTGATTGCTTTTCTTTTTTCCTTTCTTTCTTTTTTTCTTTTTTTTTTCTCCTTTTTTTGCAGGCAAAGAGAATAAGTTTATGATAGCTAAATTCTTTGTATACTCTTTATGCCTTTGTACAAATTAATATCGTAAAATGGAAGATAAATATTTTTTAAAATGAACATAACTATGTGCAGGCATAGTGTATATTGAAATATTTTTTATCACCAACTTTGTTAATTATACGATATATGATAATATTTTTTAATATTCACAATTAAATTTATAATACATATTTTGTAATATATATTTCAGATTGTTTAAAATTATTAATATTATTCAAGCTTCTAGTTTCAATAGTAGTTCTTCATAATTATGAAGTTCTTTTGCTGAGATCTATGTTATATGCTTTTTTGCATTATCGCTTGGAATGAAAATCTACCTTATACACATATCAGATTTGGAGTAATATAAAGATATACACACACAAAATACTTCTGTAATTATGAGAAAAAAATAATTATACAGAATATTTATGTAATAACAGAGGCAATAAGAGGATTGGAGTGTGTAGAATCTAGACCCTAGATGTTACAAACAGAATTTTTTATACATAATTCTGCATAATTGATTATCTTTAAAGCCTCCTTTTTTGCTACCCACATTTACGTATTTAAAAATTTTATTAGAATTATGCAAAACAATGGGTCTAGAACAGTCAGCCGCACAGCTGACATAATTACTAAGTACATTAACATTTGTAGATAGATTTTTAAGATATATTAAATTATTAATTTTTATCATTGAATATATATTACATTGCAATGCTTTTTTTTTATTTCTGCCTTTATAACAATACGTTGCAATTAATTAGTACAATATATCATAAAATAATATTATTTATTAGCTATATATATAACCCATATTTTTTAATTTTAGATTGTTATGCAATTTATATAATTTATTATTATTATTATTATTATTATTATTATTATTATTATATTATTTATTTATTTATTTATTTTTATTTTTATGTTTACTTTTATTATTACATGCATGTGCTCTTTTTTCATGTTCATGTCTTTTGTTTTCGCTTTTTGTATTTGTGTTATATTATACAATTATTTAATAAGCGATGCAGCACTGCATTTAAAAAAGATTGCAGTATATAATTATTTTTTAACAATACAACTTTTTTGTCTCTTTATATTTTATTTCATTTACATTAAGATTATATAATGTTATTTCAGATACTATGGTATGTACTGGTTGTTGTGCAACCCTTGATCATATAGTGACATATTTATTCAAACAACTATATCAAAAAGGTATGTTTCAAATCTTTAACATTAACAATATTATCTAAATTGTATCTGATTACTACATTTCCTTAGCGGGTGGTTATCCAGGAAGAAAAAATGCTGTAGTTCCTGGTGGTGGAGAATTATTTTTAGAAGTTTTGAAACAACATCCTGAAATACTTCAACAAATATTAAGTACTGTATTAAATGTGATAATGTTTGAAGATTGTAGAAATCAATGGAGCATGTCTCGTCCTCTATTAGGCCTGATACTTTTAAATGAAGAGGTAAGCATAATATATATTTTAAAATACATTATATATTTTTTATTAAAAATTTTCAATATTTTAGTATTTTAATCAGTTACGAGAAAATATTATTAGAAGCCAAGCAGTTGATAAACAAGCTGCAATGGCACAATGGTTTGAAAATTTGATGGATGGTATTGAAAGAAATTTACTTACAAAGAATAGAGATAGGTAAGTAGTAATATATATCATTATTTTTTTTATAATTAAATAGACAGTATTTTTTTCCCCAAAATTAGTTTCTGTATTCATTACAATATTCTAAAAACTGTAAAATATAATGATTATTATTATTTTTATTTTAGGTTTACACAAAATTTATCAATGTTTAGAAGAGATATAAATGATGCTTTAAAAGGACCTAATATGTCTACAAATTCTGTCAGTGATATGATGACATCGTAGTGATATTGCTCTCTTCTAATTAGATTTGTCTATTAGGTTCTTGCCTGCCAAATGCTTGAATGTGTGTGCGAGTGAAACTATAAATTATGATGCAATTACAATTATGATTTTAGACGAGTATAAAGATAATAAATTAAGTAATATCATTTTACTGCTGTATTGCTGTTTGGCTTCCTATTCTCAATTATTACATTTCTAGTAACTTAGATGAACAAGCACCAAATATTGTAACAATAATTACAAAAATTTTATATTATTCGTAAATTTTTTATTTAGTTATTTAACCTAGCTTATCCTATTCTTCATTCCAATAAAAGTTAATATATACTTTGTTTTATTACCTTTATACTCTACTATTATTATTAAAACTTAAAATTGAAAATCTCATATTCTTGCTGTAATTTTTTAAGAAGCATTTTTAAACATGTTCTTGCATAATACTTTTTTCTTATTTTTAGTCACAGAATCTGTTAGTAAAATGTTGCTAAAACAATCGCATCAGACTGTTTGTGTTCATGGCAATTTACAAAATATTGAGAATTTAACAAAACTTACTACAGATATCTTTCAATTCAATACTAATTTCTTTTTATTACCATAAGATGAACATATATATTTTTTATTCATTAAAAAGCTATTATTTTCGTATATAAAAGATTGTTGATTGATCAATTTATAAATTACATTACACACAATATAATTTAATTTCCAATTATGTGTACTAATTAGAATAGGGAGCCAAAAGTGATGTTATTTATAAAATATATGGTACAAGTTGTTACTTATTATTTTTATGCACAGTATATATTTCGGTTACTTGAACATATAAAATAATTAAAATTTTCAAATACCATATAATCAGTTCTTAAATATATATTACAGTATACAAGGCCACATAATCTTGCTAAATGTATTGGCACAATATTACTTGATAATCGATTGGTCATTAATATAAACTTCTAATGTAAATTCATCAAATTATTAATAGCAAATAACATTGATTACGATAAAGATGTAATTTAATTTTACAACACAATTTTATTTGAGGATATTCTATTCAATATTCACTTTAATCATTTTTTTTCATCAATGAGTGATTATATATATTAATGAAAATTCGTAAAAAGACATCACGTTTTAAAATAATCTGTGAATGTACAACAATGATATAGACTGGAACTTCATAGTGTCAAGATATATTCGTCTACGGTACAATCGTACAATAGTACATAATAATACATTTATTCGAATTTACTCTTTGTTAATACAATAAATATTTTGAAAAGTACTCAAGAGTAGAAAAGAAAAAATTAACTGTAAACTTTGTTAGGATGAGCCCTTTTATAGTAATAAGTACGCGTTATTTGATTTCTTGCAACATTTTTGATAATACTCAAGTTGTTGATCTAATAATAATATGTATGTGTTGTTTCATATTGAATGTAATTATAATATTATAAAGTAAATATTCTAAACTAGAATTATATCTATAATAAACACCTGTATATGATGTTTATTATATCTAATTATATAATGCTTTTATCATAAATTTTTTTTTAACTAATTTGATAGTAAAAGCTATGCACTTTTTTAAATGAATTTACGAATCTTCTTAGTTACTATAAAATTTTCTAGGTCAAAACTGATTAAATAATATCTTAATTTAGGGCTTATTCTACGAATGTTTACAGGATGAATAAAAGAACAAATAAAAACATATATTTCTCTAAGCTTGATGAGTTTCTTTTTTATAAAATATTTCGTTTTACAATACATTTTTATAACAGAATTAAATGTTATATTTCATTTTCAAATTTCATGTTTTACTATATAATATAAAAACGAATCTTTTGTACATATATAGCATTTGGTATGGTATCACATTTTTCATTACACATATTTTGTACAGCTTTAGCATTTGGATGAATAATAGCATATATATATATATATATATATATATATATATATATATATATATATATATTATACACATACACATACATACATACATATGATAATATCCATTTTATTAATATAATGGATTAAGAATAAAATTACATATAATACAATAAGCTTATTAATTATAATTTCTTATGTCCACTGATGTACAAAGTGATAAAATTGTGTCATTGTAAAGTCATGAAAGAGTTATATGAGAGATAATTGGAAAAAATTAGGGGTTTATGTTATTTTCTCCTACAGTACAGTCAATTAGATTGTCTAGTTCCTTTAATTTTTCATTTCATGTTCTACTACCTAAGACTTATTAAAAGAAATATCAAGGATCTTATTGATATATTTTCAATATAAATTTTAAATATATAAATATACAAGTATTCAAAATAATAATTTACTAATTAAAAAGTGTAGAGCGAATGAACGGAATCATATTCGTTATTATTTCTGTAGTTTATTTTTAGAACGAAGAAGAAACATTATATTTGCTGTAATAATGCTTTTATTATTTTATTTACAATGAAAATAAATTAAAATATTTTTGCCACAAATGTATTGTTCCGATTAAAAAATAAAAAAAAAAAAATAAAGAACAGGAACACTGAAAAACATCGATTTCAATATGAAATTTTAATAAACTATCACAATAAAATATAAAGAGGATAAAAAACTTATCAAAATGTATTCAAACATATACAATTGTATGAAATATACACATTTATTACATAAAAATGTTTTATTATATGTTACATGACAAATCTTTTATCAATACTTTATAAAAATCTACATATCCATCTGTAAACAATTCTTTATTCTTAACAGTGTTAATGTATTCTTCAAATTCATTATTTTTATAGTAATGATCTTTCGAATTTGTTTTATTAATTATTTTCTTAGGTGCAAGTACAGGAGGATTAAATGCAACACCAGTTGGATCAAATTCTGTATAAAACTGTTCTGGTGTTCTAAAAATTTCAGAAATAAGTATCATTAAAATAAGTTAAAAATTACAAATTTTATTAAATTTTTAAATATCATTTGTGTGTATATACTTACAGTTTAGCAATATCTAAACTTAAACTACCTTCTCCATTTACAGGTACATTCCATGCTATATTTTTTGCTACTTTCCGTACTATAGTATGATAATGACGCTGCGAAATATGAAATAAATATTAATGTGGAATAAAGAGAATTTATTTTTTACATTAAATCTTTAGAATTACAAACCTGAAGTACCACAAGCTCCCATAATGCAGAACAATGTGCATTACAATATTCTGGATCTTCAATTTCAGGTTGATAAAAACCATCTCCACTGGTATAATCTGTATCCAATAAAACATCTACTGCTTTACCAAGTTGCATTATTTGCTTGACAATACTTAGTAAACCAAGTACTCCATTGTGTTGTAATTGTAAAGTTAAATTAATCATTCTTTTTACAAAAGCTACTAAACGTTTAGAAGAAATTCTTTTTCTTCTATTAATAAGTACTTGTATTAAAGTTCTCAAAATAATTTCTATTTCAGCTTGTGTTTTACCACAATGAATATTTAAAAGATTTTTATATAGATGTACATAAAATCTGTAAAATGAATACATATAATATTTATTTAAAAAAAAATATTTTTCAATAATTATAGATCATAATAAATTATACAGACTTGTAAGGGTCAATATTCAATGATGTACCTTGACCTGATAGTATCGTAAATACGCATTGAACACAATGCAGTTGTTCTCTCAATCCTAAATTACCTGCCTCCATTAATCTATCTATAACTGTTACTATATCTTGATAAAAGTCTAAATTGATACAATGTGCAAATCTAAAATTCCAAAATATATATTTTTGAAGAAATTTTTCTTTTTAATACTAAAGTAGAATATATATATATATATAATACAGGGATATCTTACTTTGCCAATCCTTCCAAGCATACAGATAAAATTTTACTATTTGGAGCTTGCTTCAAAATTCTAAAATAAATTGTAAACACTACACTTGTTAATTCTGTGAAAACTTTCTGTTTTGCTTGTCTATTTTCTTCTGCTTTGGTTTCTAATAGTTCTTTTTCTACCTGTTCTAATTTTTTGTTCTTCTTTCTTTCTCGTTTACTTAATGAAAGAATTCTTTGTTTGTGAGACATTAGTTTCTTTTGTCTGGTTTCATCTTCTTTCTCTTTATCAAGATCAATATCTTTTATACGAAGAGATAAAAGTACAGATATAACCTCAGCATGTACACTATGACCTTTAGATTTTATATATTGATTTATTTTACGTACTATCTGTAATTATAAAAAGTATTTATATACGGAATGTATTTAATTAATACAAAAATTTTATAGTATTTTCTTACTGTAAGTGATAATTCTCCACGTTTATCATCCTTAAATACTTCAGAAATATATTTTACTATTTTTTCTCTTACACTAGCCTTTTTGTTATTTAATAATGGTATGAGAAAGTTCGCTATATTAAGAGAAAAATTAAAATATGGATGGTTAACTAATAATTCACACATACACATTACAGCCATTTCTCCTAATAAAATTTCTCTTTCATTAACAATTCGTGTGTCCCCTGCTTTTTTTCTTAGAATATTGGACATCTTTTCAAGTTTTTGTAAGTACTGTTTGTAACTTTTTAGTAACACAGCTTCATAATTTTGTAATTGCAATGTTTCCTTTTTTACTAAAATATAAAAAATTAATAAATAAAAATCAAAAATATATAAAAATTAATAACTAAAATGTATTAAGAAAATGTAATTATTTTTAAGTATATTATATCTACAAAATATACAAACATTTAACGCCTTCTGGTTTAAGTTGTAAAATTTGATAAGATGGCAAAAGATCTTTAAATACTTCTAAAAGTGATATCATTGCCAATTTTTTAACTGTGATATAGATTTCTGGATTACTTTCTTCCATAAAATCCAAAAGTATTTTAAAATTACTAGATTTATGTTCTGGATTTTCTAAAAGTGTACTGGACAACACCCCAATTTTGAAGCGCCTTGATTTTAATATTTCTTCACGACATGCTATAAGTTCTACTGTAGATACTGCTTCACCATTTTCCTTATTTAAATTGTTCTACAAAATTAATTAAATTGTATTATTTTATTGTTATTAGAGTTAAAAAGTTATTGAATTCAAGCAATTCTTATATATAATATAACATATTTGATATATATAAAACCAATATATAATTTTCAAAGATTTACTTGTAAATATGAATTAATTTCTTCATGATCATCTAATTCTTCATCTTTCCCATTTTGTTCAAATATATTTTCTTCATTATTTTCAACTTGCTTATCTACTTCTTCTTCTTCTTCTTCTATTATTCTCTTCTCTATCACACCTTGTTGAGTTTTTATAGGAAGTAACATACGCATCTTTTTTATACCATTTCCTTCATTCAATTTAAATACATGATCTTCGTACGATTCCTCCAGTTGAGCTTCTTCTTTTTTTCTCTTAGATTTTTGTCCTTGTTTATCATTAACAATTGCTCTAAAATAAATTTCAAATAAGATTCCTTGATTGTTCTGATTATATAATTATATAGAAATAAAGTATTTCATACTCATTCAATCTTATTTTTTTCAGTAAATTATAAGATTTATTAGAAATAGCATTTTGTAAAAACGATAAATCATCTTCTTCAACCATATTTAATAAATCTTCTCCATTATCACTTTCTTCTTCTTCTATTTTATCTATTTTAGGTAAAGTTCTTTGAATTTGTTTTTTAGATTGCCTGTGTCTACGTGTTTTTAATTTTCCTTGTTTTGAAAGTTTTGTTTTTGTCTGATTATTTCTTTTAATTTTACTAATCTTCGGTTTCTTTTGCTTCTGTTAGAAAAAAAAAATTTTTACACACACACATATATATCATTCTGTTATCACATTAAAAAAATATAAAAAATATCTACTATTTATATTGAATTATTTTATTAAATATATGATAAAGCTATTAAATTTGTTTTTATATGTAAAGGTTAGATTTCTTTATAATAAAATTACAAATTTTACATAAAATCAAAATATATTCTAATACTTACACTCATTTTTATGTATTTTTTCAAAAATTATTAGAATTAATTTTAAGTATCTAATCTTGAAAATATTTATTAATAAATTGACAGTAAATTAAATTTGTATACTTCTAAAATCAACACGTGTATCAACAGTGATCACACAACCACACTAAACATGTATTGCAATGTATTTGTGTTGGTATAACTTAAGCTTAGTTTCTATATGAGCAGATTCGATGTATTATAAAGGTAAAGTTTTATAAATGACGTATGTGCATGCATGTATGTATGTATATATATATATATATATATATATATATATATATATATATATATATATATATATATATATATGATTATTTCTCTGTAAGAAAAATAGAGTGGGATACGAGATATATTCTTTTGATCTCTTTTTTATAGGTTCTTCTATATTTAAGGTATAAGTGGGCTTCTTTCTAAGAATAAAAATTCCATGAGCTATATCTTTCCAATTTAAATCACGTATTGTAGATGCGTCCATTAAGTATTTATATACAACCTATACAAAATATATTCTACATAAGAGACAAAATTTATTTTCAAAAGTGATCTTGTTAGTACAATTTCGTGTTTTTTAATTTCATAAGAATCTTAAGTAATAGTAATAATTATAATAAATAATTTTATTAACAAATCAAATAATTTAAGATAACCAAACTTCTTATCATGCAATACATGTCATTGGAAATACTTCCTTCATATGTCAACAAATTTAAAGTAAAAGACAATATTATATTTTGTTATTATCATATATAAGTGTTGTTACAATAATAGTAAAAGACTTCATAAATATATTTGCTTGATTTTAGTAGAATATAATTTTTTTAATTTTCTAGAAATTCTAATTCTATATCCAAGTAATATGGTGATATAAAAGCATTGTCTCTATAAACCTATTGATATCAATATCAGTCAAGAGACATTAACATCTTGTTAAATAACCTCTGCAAAAAAGAAATATAATACTTTTGAAAAAATGGAACCTATAAAACCCATGAAGTTAATAACATCATTTGCAATCATTGTAACCGTAATACACTCTACTTGGTATCTTTTTCGAGAGAAGTATGTGCCGAAAAATGAACAAGGCAATATCCCAATTATTATGATGTTTAAACATCTTATAGGACAAAATGAGAAGAATAGAAGCAGTGATAAAAACTAATGTATAGTTAATTTAAAATAATGTATGATTCTTTGTAATATAATAAATAATTATATTGGAGAATTATATTTTTTTATTATGATTTTAATTCTAATATAAGTGATCTAAATATTGTAAAAAGAAAAAAATAAACCATGGGTGTGTTGTAAATATGCTCTTGTATACGATCAAGTTATTAATATTAAATTTTTACAAAATTTATTTTTTTTTATTTTTAATTAAAAGTACTAGTACTGCTATATAATTAAAAAATACTATATGGCAATGTTAATATTAATTAAATACTTTTCATATATAAATATATTATAATATTATATACGCCTTAGTGAATTTAATTATTTATATGAGATGTACATTTACAGTTCACGCAATAAACATCTCTTGTATCTAAAATTACGAAAAGAATAACTATCACAATTATCAAAGATAGGTAAATCAATAAAAATACACGATTTGTGATCACTTGGTTAACCTCTTGGCTTAATGAAGTATGCGAAGTAGTTCACTGAGAGAATTATTCAACGAGAGAACAATTCAGAGAGAATTAATTTTTCTTATTTTTTTATTTTTTAATAAAACAACGCATTAAAATAAAAAAATGTAAATTCTCCTACTTGAATTATATCTGACATACATACATACATACATACATATATATATATATATATTTATATACACGTCAGGTATACACAAGAAATACCTATAGATCTTAAGGAATACTTTATCACACCAAATGATAAATATATATTATATTAGAAAATAAAATACATACATAAATTGTATTTTCCTTATTACATTTGATATTTTTACATATTGTAAAATAATGATAACGGTTAAAGTTTTATGAATTTATTTAATGAACTAAATGCGATTTCTTAATAAAATATATGATGTTGTATGTGCGTGTATTTTTTTAGGTAGAATTGTAATCGAGGTTAAAACATAAAATATATGACTATAATTTGCAATGATAGTTTTTGTGCCATTATTTGATTTTATTGTTAAGTGGTAGAAATCGGTCTAGTTGCCGTCACCTATTCCCATCTAAGACCAAGGAGGGGATATTGTGGACAAAAGCGACCTCTGTTAGGCTACCGGCCCGCTCATCAAAGTGTGCAATGCATTGCTGTTGAAAATGGCGTCGGGCTCGGAGGTGCCAGAATATTCGTCCCCAGCAAAACGGCGAAAGGTCGACGGTTACGACTATACGTCTATCAACAGTATTGAACCAGATTTCAGAGATTGCGAGATCGTACGTGACAGAGCGAATGAAGATTTTGAAGGTATGTTCGCAATATTATGAACGATTAATTAAAGAAATCGACAAAAATTGCAAGATGGCGGAGCGAAAGGCGTCACCTCATTTTCCATGGTCTGTCTTAGCTTGATCCTGTTTGCAGCGAGTACTGAGGACGCCATGACAGTTGCGCTTCGTGCGTCGTATTTTCTAAATACTTTACTTCTACCGCAGTTAACAGTTTCCTCAAGCAACTTTATAAGGCCGGTATTCTATGATTTCCTTGCTATTGGTCGCATTTTTTTCAATGTCGCGTGTAAAAAAAGACAGAAGAATTTTCCTTAGAACATAAAGCATTCGAGGCGCGTATCGAAGGATTAGTGTGACAGTAGCATCTCGGTGCGCTTCATTCGCAGAGATTCACAGATGGCACAATTCTCACATAAAAGAGAAACGTAACTGTTTTCCCTTCATTGCGCATATACATTGATAGGCGGGAAAAATATGATATCCCACAAATATAATCATTTTTATAGAATATATATATATACATATACATATAATATGTATATATATGTGTGTCTATATACATATATATATATATACACATATATATATAATAAAAGATATTTTAATAATAATTCATCGACTTTATAAACGGATAGCGATTTTCCAAATAAAACCATTTTTATTTCCCCTCTATTAATAACTGTATCTTCGGATATAACCAATATTAGTTTTTCATTTTTCATTTTTTTCATTTTTTTTTTTTTTTAAATATGAAAACGATTTATCAAATATATAAATAATGAGATGAAATTTATATATAGACATATTATTTTTAATTAAATATTAATAAATATAAGTCTACATCTTTTCGAAATAATAATAATAATAATAAATTAAAAAAATTAATATAAAATAATAGAGATAGATTTCCTTTTATGATCATATAAAATAATTTTGAAATCTATATTTATGATTCATTGATACCAAAACAGAATTTAATAGATTTATGTATTCTATTTCTAAAAGAATATATAAAGTATTAGGTATTTTTTATACAGAAATTTAGAAGAAGAAGAAAGTATATTTTCATTTGAAATAATAATTTATAATTGCATGAATATACTGATTGAAATAATCTTTAAAATTAGATATGTATAATATTCATTAGAATCTATATCATAACAATATATAGTTTTTTTTTTTCTTTTTAATTATTCCTATGATTATGTGAGAAATTAAAATTTAACATTAATCTTGTGTAATAAAATAATGAATGATTATTTTCTTTTACATATATATAGAAACATCGGGTACAGACAGCGCATATGCTGAATTAAGCGATGAATCCAAGTCGGCATCCACTTCTTCAGATGCTACAAATTTGACATCTTCATCTAGAATTGATTCGACCAGTGACGATACTGGATGCCCGTGAGTTGAAATCATTAAATCATATGATTATGTATTGTACTTTAAATATTTTAAGTTATTTATTGTTATCATTCGTATATTAGGATTGACACTGCAGATGAAAAAGACGAAGTGTCATCGACAGTATCCAATTTGTCCGATTTATCAGGTTTATCTGAACTTTCTGGTAACGGAGAAGTTGGTAATCAGTGGCGAAACGCCTGTTCGTGGGTGCAAAAGCAAATGTTAACGGGTACAGATCCACGAGATCTTTTACATCACCTACTCATGGATTCCACACAGATTCCAGAGCAGGTTGATGACCTGACGTTGTGGAAGGTATATATTAAATAATAGATAAAATATAGATATATTAAATAAAATTATACAAATGAAAATAAATAGTGATCAGAATATGCTAATGCTAAGCAATTCAACATTTTAGATAATAATAAATATGATGTCTGAACCACCACGAAGACAAAAGTTGAGGCATATAAATACGTTATCCGACGTTGTTAGATTAATTCGCAATAGTAAAAAAATCATAGTTCTGACAGGCGCTGGTGTGAGTGTGAGTTGTGGTATACCTGACTTCAGAAGTAGAGATGGTATATATTCAAGACTCGCTCAAGATTTTCCAGATTTACCCGATCCACAGGTAGTGCAGAATAGTAAATTTGATTGCTTCAGTATATTTGATTTGATTTCACACATTTATTTTTTATTAATATCTTTACTATTTATTTCATAGGCTATGTTTGACATCAATTATTTTGGCCAAGATCCCAGACCATTTTACAAATTTGCACGTGAAATATACCCTGGACAATTTAAACCTAGCCCCTGTCATAGGTTTATAAAAATATTGGACAAACAGAAGAAGCTTTTAAGAAATTATTCACAAAATATCGATACTTTGGAACAAGTAGCTGGCATTGAAAACGTGATAGAGTGCCACGGTATGTAAATTCGATATTCCTGTGGTACAGGCAACCCTCCTATAACGCGGTTAATTCATACCGTGTTGTAAGAAGCTAGGAAGTAATACAAATTAGGCGAATACGTTTCGTATAAAACCGTGATATAGGAGGGTATTTCGCAACATTTGTACCGTGTTATATCGAAACTGTGATCTCGGAGTATCGTGTTATAGGAGAGTTGCCTGTACTCAAGAAAAGATGTAAATGTAAGATCGAAAGTATCTCTCGTTAAATAGAAAAAATATTGAAATATTTTAATCATCTTGGTTTTTGTTATGTATTCATTTTTTTTGTGTTTCTTTTTCTCAAAGGCTCGTTTGCTACTGCTTCCTGTACAAGATGTAAATATCAAGTTAAAGCGGACGACATCAGAGAAGATATTTTTGCCCAAAGAATACCTTTGTGTCCAAAGTGCAGAGTAAACGCCCTACCTTCGATAGCAGAGACCAACCCCAATGAAAATTATAGAGGTAAATGGATGACCTATTTATATTTGATCTCCGCTGATAGTATATTTATTTGCAGTCTTTCATAATCTGGCTTATCAGTTTCTATGGTATGGAAACTTAGCTATCTAGAGATAGTTTCTGCTATTAGCCTTTCCTATATTGTGTCGCGAGTCGATGGCCATGTGAGAACATTATCTGCTCTTCTCGGAATACATCTTCGCTAAATGATGTTGCCATTTACACTGATCCACACATAAGTCGATATGTCAATCATAACTGCGAGTAAAACCTCGCTTATTAATAAGCATAATAAGGTAAACTTATAAAATTGCATCAAATAACCCCGTAAACGCCAATCAGACGTGGTTACGGGTTTACAGTTTACCGCTTGCCATTTTATCACATTTGACATTTACGATTGAAATATGTTATGATTGAGTAAAAAAGACGCCATTACTCTCTGAACCTGATTTTTCTTTTTTTTTCTTTTCTCCCATATTTAATTGAAAAAGTCAATTTGGTATTTGAAATGCATTTTTGTCTCTTTAATTTTCAGATCTCGTGTCTCAAGGTATTATGAAACCTGACATAGTCTTCTTTGGCGAAGGTCTTCCGGATGCATTTCATGACGCCATGGCAAAAGATAAGGACGATTGTGACCTTTTAATTGTCATTGGATCATCTCTGAAGGTTCGGCCGGTAGCCTTAATTCCATCATCTATTCCATCTCACGTTCCTCAAATTCTCATCAATCGTGAATCCCTGCCGCATCTCAAATTTGACGTTGAGCTACTAGGAGATGGTGATATTATTATAAATCAGCTTTGTCATTTGTAAGTTGATTTTGATTTTTTTCCCCATCTTATATATAATGATTACGATATTTCTAATATGATTTCTTTTTCTTTATTCTTTTCTTTTTTCTTTTTTTTTTTTATAGAATGGGTGATAATTACAAAGAAGTATGTTGGCGTGAAAAAGTCCTAAAAGAAGCATCTCAACTATTACCATCGCGTTGTGTACCGGACGATACGTGGGAACAAAGTCAAGATATTGCCGATCACACAATATTACCACAAAACAGTACAGACGATATTTTAACATCACATAATATTTCTTTAGAGAGTCCAAGCAATTTAATAATCAATCCAAATCCGATAGCTCAATACGTCCAAAATACAACAGACGTATGTGTTTCTTCAACTTTCCAAATTACTCGTACAGAAAATGTAGAAGAAACATATAACTTGGATGAAAGTCCAAAGCGAAGGTTAGACATTTCCAGTAATGAAAATAGCCCTAAAAGAATGAATCTTGGGTGCCATTCCGTTATAAATTACGTTGCATGTAAGGATACAACAGAAACTAGTGATCAAACGATACATTCTATAGAATCTAAGAATCATATTATATCTGTGGAATCAACGTCTGAACATAATGGCCAAATTTATAACTTAGAGGAATGCCAAGTGGCTCCAAGATTAATCGAATTTCCTTCAATCAATACGTTAACGAACATTACGTCAGAAACAAATCGATTTGAGAGTAGTAGGGAAGAAATTAAAAAATCTGATGAAGAATCCACATTAATGAATCATGTTGGATATGAAAAAACTGTTTTTAAACCACGTCAAACCTCTATTGATTCGGCTATGGATTCTGGTATAGGTGATAGTTGTAATAGCGTTGATAGTTCAGAAGAAAAAGGTGAAATTGGAGAATCTAAGTCCAATGAATTAGAGAGATACTGTTGGCCTCCTAAAATCAGAGAAAGTCTTGCTACTAGATTACCAGGTATATATAAAAATAAAAATATAATGTACATTTTTTATTTACATCTTAATTAACCGAATATAAACTTCAATTTGATAAAAATTTTTATTTTTATAGATAATTCATATTATCAATTGACACCTGGAAGATATATTTTTCCTGGAGCAGAAATATATTCTGATCCCGAAGATTATGATAGATATTCTCTATCAGCAAATTCCGAAAGTTTTGATAGCGATAGTGAGTCTTCGTCGGGTGACGAAGAGGAGGAGGAGGAAGAGGAGGAGGAAGAAGAAGAGGAGGAAGAAGAAGAAGGTGAAGGAGAAAGGGAGCAGGAAGAAGAGATACATGACACTTGTAAGTTTTTTTTTTCCTTTTCTTTTTTTCTTTTTTTTTCCGTAATATTTAATTTCCTCAAATTTAGCATACTTATCTTCTCACGTTTTGAGATGAAAAGACTAATAAAAGAAATATATTTGTCAAAAGTTTCAAATTTTTTTATTAATTCTTTTCTTATATTTATTTTTATTTTTATTGTTCTGTCCAGGTTCCACTGATAATTCAACAGAGAAAGTTAACAATGAAGCCGAAGACAACAATGTAAACTGGGCAAGTAATTCGTATAGTGGTATACAAAATTGAACATGTACAGATATGTGGCAGTCAATTTTAGTCACTGTTACTTTAATGAATTTTTAGCAGAATTTGATGATATCGTTGAGTAGTTAATGTACAGTGCAATTCTTATCGACGTAACACAAAGCAATGTTCGAGATATACGTTGTCATACACGGAATACACACGAATGAATTGTGTAGAGTCTTCTTGCTTGGTAATTAGAATTAAGTTGTATCAGGCGGTAGAAGCAGAGAAGCTTATTTATACGATTCATTAGACATGAGATTAATGATACTTGACCATAAAGTATTACCACCGAGTACTGAAATATTCAGTTTTTACTCATGGTTGTAGACTCACAAGTAATTCAAGGTTGAACTTCAGTCGTTGAAACATGAGTTACATTACAAATGGTGTAATATATTTCACAACCTCAACATATACATTCAATGGTATACAAAATGTACATGTTCTTCTAATATGTGTTACTTTATAATTTCATTTTAATGTATTCACAAAGTTTGCTAGATAAAGTAGTACAGATGAAACTTTTTGCAAACATCGAAAGTAATCGTTGTTTAGAGTTTTTAAATACAGCTTCTACAAGCTGCATCTTATCGTGGTTTTTTCTTTATAGAAAATGCGATGTAGATTGAATACAAAATCACATTGTGAATATAATAATTATTGAAAGACTAATTTCATGAAAATGATAAGTGTTATATCGTTGTAAAGTTACAGTTTCAAAAACTTATCTATCGGTTTTTATAAATTGAAAGCATTTTTCTTCCAATAAGATTAGAAATCGCATTTCTCGTGACGATCTCCGTGTATCGTATTTGATAATATTTAAAATGAAATGAGGTACTTTAAATATTATTACATCGGCGTATAGATATACCAATGTAACTAGAACTCACACAAATACGTTATATATTGAGGTTTTCTCTTCGAGAGATACCAGTGATTATTCTGTAAGTATATTGAAATCCTCTTTCGTATTATTATTATTCTTATTCTTATTATTATATACTTCTTCTTTCTCTTCTTCTTTTTCTTCTTCTTATCATTATTATTTATCGATCGATTCTTTATAAAGGGATATGTAAATATAAATATCATAATTATACCATGATTTCGTATTAACACAAAAAAATCATGAGACGATAATATAACATGCAATAAATGTTCTTTTGTCCTTTGTATTTGAGAGCCAAAGTATTGAAAGGATTGTAAATATCAAGCAATCATATATATAGAAACACGTTTAATATGAGCACTTTAGATTACCGACCATCTCGTGCAAAAAAAATACATTTAATATTAACATTTTAATGTTTTCAACTAAGGTAATCACACTCAGTATGCACGTGAATTTACGCTATAAGTAGAGATTGGCACCGAAATAATAGAGATACGAATATAATTAAGTCGAAGAAAATCATTGCCGTATATTTCTTTAAGACGGTTGGTAAAGAGGTCACAAAATTGGTTTTTTTTTCGTTTTTCCTTTTTTTTTTAAATATATAAAATCTTTATTGATAAAAAAGTTTTGAAGAAAATTTTTATGTTTCACTTAGAATCCTGTGACTTATTTACACGTTAGTGCTCTTATTACAATTTATGTTTTCTATCAAATCCTGTTTTTGCTCCAATTATAAACTGTATATTACTATTCTTCTTCTTTATCTTTCTTTGTGATTCTGCAAAGAATAGAGATATCAATTTTTTTATTGTAACATGTTTCAGGCTGAGATAAAAGTTAACTTTTTTTATAGCCTCGTTCGAAGATTAGTGGTATATATATGTATTTTTTTTATACATATAGATTCTATAGATTAACGTGTTATGTCTCAAAGTTATCGATTTTTTTTAAAAAAAAGGACAATGAAAAGTTTCTTAGAAAGTCACGTTCCTCGAGTATCGTATTGGTGACAGAAAAAACCTCTTTTCTATATAGTAATTTAGATTTTATATATATATATATATATATATATATATATATACATATATATACATATATATACATATATATACATATATATATACATATATATATACATATATATACATATATACATATATATACATATATATATATATATATATATATATATATATATATACATACATACATATATTGTACATCAGCACGATTAAACGATGGTCTTAATGATTTGGCAATTAATAATTTAAGCTTATTAAGTTCGACTTTGTTTCATTGGAGCACGGGCGAATGTACAAAGCAATGTTGGATAGCTTCGCATTGCGTGTTATTTTTATATGAATGAAAAAAAAGGTTAGATTAGTAATTTACAGGATATAAACACAAAGAACAACAATGCAATAACTTTCGACAAACCATTAGCAACAAATCGTCATATACGATTGTTATATTTGCAAGATAATTGCAAGACGATGCATTGCAAAGTTCAAGCCGAAAATGCTAAAAAAAACTTATAAAATTCAGGCATTTTGTATGAATGCATCAAAACGAAAGGATTTGTCAAAGTTATTATTGCAGGAGAAAAAAAATAATAATAAAAAAAAAATGAAATTGTACAGAATGATTATATGCGCAACAAGCAGATTATGAATACAATAAACGTTAATGTGTACTAATAGCAATGTCCCTCTCCCCAAAAAAATATCGGACATTGCTTTACGAAATTTGACATATAATGATAAACTACGCATATAGGAAAACACACGTCCGACTAGTTACTAGAATCTTGCACTAATTAAAGACATCTAGTAATACATTTACTAAATGTGGCTAAAGAATTGAAGTTTTCTCTTCTAAGTTTCTAAGCCGCGTATTCTCTTGTGGACGTTTATTATCATATACCTGTGAAGATTCCAACGCAGCGAAGGATTGAAGATTCTTAATCTGCTCTGTTACCTTTATATATGTCCTATATATATAATATATGGGTGGATATACACATACATTAATGTATGCATATATATATATATATATACAGACATATATTTTGGTTCCTAACAGTAAGAGTCAATTTTATAAGATTAGACGAAGAGATTATCTTCTGCTTTGTACAAATGGCTTTATTTATCATTGTTTTGCGAAGTAATGTGCAGGAGAGGCAGATTAGGTATTATTTTATAAAAGGCTCCCTCTCTTTATCCACACCTCGTTTTATTTCTATTCTTCTTTTATTTATTTAAGATGTAATGAGAGCGCGCATACACACACACGCACGCGCGTACGCACACACACACACACACACACATACACATATGTACACAAATTACAGAACAAAAAGTTGGTTTTTATTATTGCACCCAAAGTTACACAAATCTTTTGGAACATTATCTTTCTGCTATCGATAATATTTAACATGGTAGTTAAAGGAATGTTAGTTTAATATATTAACATAAAAAAATTAATAATCTCTTTTTTATATATTCTTAACTCTTATCTTTTGCTCATTTAGATAATACTGGAATATACAGAATTTTATATAATTTTACTATGTTGTATATATTTATTACGAATATATTAATTATTTTGAAAGTATTATTCTATGTCATGATAATTAAAATTTGATCATATAAAGTACGCGATCGATTCAGAAAGAGAGGTGTTCGTTTATGAAGATTTGACAATCATGCCAACTTTTTTTTCAAGAGTACTGACTTTTTGTATAAATGCGTCATATGTAAATATTTATTATTTTTACTATATGTAACAGATTATGGATCTCGTCGTATTAGTTGAGATACGAAATATTGTATGTGAATCGTATAATTTATATTCCAATAATATATACATGTGCGTGTATGTATGTATATAATATGTGTATATATATATATACGTGTGTGTATATATATTATATGATATGTTAAAAAAAGTTAAGAGGATAAAGAAAAATTTATTTTTACGATTCAGCTAATGCGGCGAAAATAGTAGAAGCAGTTCTTGATTTTTTTATAATTTGTTATTCAATCTAACGAATGTTAAAAAAAAAATGTTCTCTATTATAAACGTTGTAAGTTTTGTTTTTTGGTATTACTAACGTGTAAGCTTAATCTTTTAAATTAAACATTTTTCTATAATAGCAGCTACACGATTTATTCTATCACCCAATGGAGCCCCCAACAAATTATTATTGATTCTTATGTTTGCATTTAAATAGAACGAAAAAATAATGTAACAAGGATAAATGTACAAATAAAAATGAAAGCGAGTATACTCAGTCTTGTCTACACCTTTATTGATAATGTAAAAAAGGGATCATTTTGATTTATATGCTTGACGTGTTATTATGTACAAGTATGTTTGAAAGACATATACTTGTATTTTAAGTCTTAATAATTATTGATGTTGTGTGTATAACAAAAAATACAGTAAGTCATGACGGCGATTTAAAATAAAGAACATTGGATGCAACTATAATTAATAAGATAAATTATACGTTAAGTCTTGTTAAATATAAGCAAATGCGGTTTTATGTGTAATTTACTCAAATCCATATTTGAGAATCATTAGAAAAATGAATGTAAGATAGTCTCCTTTCTCACATTTAGTATATAAGAGGAAAAAAAATTGAAATAATACATAAGAAAAACAAGTACAATGCATTAAAAAGCAATAGTGTTAAGGCGATACTATATACTGCTCGAAGTACTTTTAGATATTTGACATTTATCATATTATACTTTACTGCAAAGCTTTCTACTTTTGATTCCCTTAACAATGCTATATGATAATTGCTTAATTTATTTACTGTAAAGTAAACAATATTAAGACATTATAAATAATTGATTAAATATTTTATAGTTATTGTAGAAAATAAATTACTTATGTGTTTTTATAAAAGATATGTTTTCATTTAAATCAGAATAATTAATCTGATATACATTTTTACTTCATTTGATATACTTTAAATAAAATATAATCAATTACTAAAATGTTTTTTTTTTTGTTGTATTTATCTTTTTATACCTAAATATATATAATGTACAATATTTTTGGTACATCTAAATATCAAATTCTATTATAAAAACTCATTGTTAAAGAATTAATAATTTTTGATATATTAATACTATAAGTTCAGAATTACAAGATTTATGTTATAAATTTATAATTTTTGCATTAAAACTTAATATTTCTGCAATATAATCACACTGATCAAAGTTGATAAAAACAAGATGAAATAAAGCTGATATTAATAATATAAATGATAATAAAATTACAATCTTATAATTCCAGTCAATCAATATGTCTTACAAAGGAACATGAAAATTGTAAAAATAATATGTTTGTATAAATAATAACATCATTACAGAAATTTATATATTTTAAAAGTAAGTCATTTAAAAAACAATTTAATAAAGATTAATAAAATTACAATTAACACAGAATTACAACCGAAGTATATTTCAAAAGTTCTTTGTGTAAAAAAATTCTATAAAACGTGATTATGTTTAATTTGTGTATTGTATTACTTGTATATTGACTACTTTTGAAGAATACTTAATCTAATTTTTAGATGTTGATTTAAAAAAATTTAACATTGTATTTGATAATTTGAGCTTTAAAAGTATCTATTTTTCTTTTTAGCATTCTTTTTTCTTTAGGGCAACGAGGTCATTAGCTTTATCTTCTTTATTTTATAGGATTCTTTCTATCTCTTAATGACATCTAATCTGTTTCTTTTAAATATAAACTACACAGTAATTTGCTTTCCCAAATAAATGAAAAAGAATAATCATAAAAAAACAACTGTTTTAATATAATTATAATATTAATATTTTTAAAATGTTAACAATTTTTTAATTTAATAAAATATTAATTAAGTATAAATATATTATATATTACCTTATTATAATTATATAATTATAATTTTATTCATGAAGCTTATCACTGATACATAAATTACTAATTATTTATTTAAATTATATATAAGATACAAAATATGAAATTTCATTTTATAAAGTACGAGTAACATTATGATTCAATTAAACGTTTTACATTGTTGATATTCCATAATAAAAATTTACAAATTGTATCATGTAAATATACTTTATCACTGACTAACATTTCGAAAAAATAGTAAAAATGGCGGATTAGAAGTAAATTCATTTTTACAACGTTTAGAACACACGGAATCGATGAATTATCATTGGTCAAGAAAAGAAGATGGCGGATAAGAGATGCTACTTCACTTTTTAAAACTAGAATATTCTACCACTAGAAACGTTCTTCTTACATATGTACTTTATATATCTGAAATAGAGATATAATATAAAAGATGAAATATATGTTATGACACGAATAAATAAATTGTTAATACAGATAACTTAGATCGATATAAAATATAGTGAATTTTACATTACGTAATTAATAATTATTACCTTTATAATATATAATATGTATGAAATAACAATTTTTTCTTTGTAATTTTTATTTTATAAAAAAAAATATACCTTAATAGCTAGTTACACTATATTCGTGCTTTTAGGGACAAGTTTCTTTTAAAGACAATAAATAATTTAAGGGGAAAAATGTATCTTCCGGTCATTTATTAAGTATTTGAAACTAATGACGCATATGACAGTTTGTCGTAAAATTTTCTATCGAATTATAAATAATAATGACAAATGCATGCGCGTAACGATTACACGCATATAGAAATCAAAGTGCATATTTCGTGAATATGAAATTAAACGCATACAAAAGAAAACTAAAGAGAAAAAGAGAAATAGACTTGGAAGCGATTTCAAAATTGCGCGCCAAGAGAAAGGCACTGTGACCCGTCGAATCATACCAAATCGCACGAACGGCCGAAAAGGCATCCGGGACTCTTGCTGTCGGCCATAGTGGAAATGGCGGGTGTTAGCTTACGTGAATGACGGCGATCGTGCTTGAGATTATCGTCAAAAAGCAAGTGTTCCGTGTGTGTTTCGCGGCACGGAAGCGATAACTCAGTGTCATATGATTCATCTGGAAGGTAAAGATGCAGAATGTAGCACAAGGAACAACCTCGGATAGCCAAAAACACGAAAAATCAGCGAGCGTTCACCACGATACTGGGAAGACGTCGTCGACTCCCCAGTCCTCGAACTCTAGTCCCACCAAGTCGGAAACCGAGACCTTTTCAGAATTGCAGCCACGCTTTATGACAGACTCGTCGGAGAGCGAAGAAGACAGCGTTTCAGAGGTAAACGCAAAACCAACTTATATTAAGGAATAATATCTTTGTGATTCGAGGCGAGAAACAAGAAACATGGATGTGTATGTGTGTGTATGTGAGAGAGAGAGAGAGAGAGAGAGAGAGAGAGAGAGAGAGAGAAAGAGAGAGAGAGAGAAAGAAAGAAAGAAAGAGAGAGAGAGCCCGTCCCTGCATCGAGTCATCCGTTCGTGATCGCTAGACTTTCGACGAGCGCCTCTCTCATGGGACACGTCAATCGCGACGAGTCGCGCGCGTGCATTTCTACTTCATTAACCAAAAATACGTTCCTCGTTTTTCTAGGAACAAGACTTATATGCGTCTTCTTACATTAGTGCCGGTACGATGAAAAAAACGATTAATTTATAAGAATTTATTAGGAATTATTTTGTTAGGAACGCTTCTCTCGCGTTTTTTCGAGATCTCTCTCCACGTAGTAGTACGCATGTACTTATTACCATTAGGTACGATCTCATTTCGATCCAACTACGTATACATATATATATATATATATATATATATATATATATATAGCATACGAATGAAGTCAAAATTTTTTCAGCAAAAAAGAAACTATTCGAAAATGATTAATTTTGTCATTTCGAGTTCTTGCCATCTCGTTGTATAGAAATTTTTGTATCGTCGTCTACTAGGAGCCCGTTGGGATCATTCTCTCGTCTGACTTTGTATTTAACATCGAAAACATTCTTTCTTTAACAAATGTGGAATTATGTGTCGTATATCGTAGCTTACTACCTTCGAAGGGAAAGGAAAGAGGAAGTAGAGGATAGAAAAGGATAGATGAGCGGGAGGGGTAGCGAAAGAGGAGTGGGAGGAAGGGAGAGGAAAGAGAAAGAGAGAGAAAAAGAGAATGAAGAAAAGGAAGAGCGAAAGAACGAGCGAATGAGCGAACGAATAAACGATAAAGGAAATTCGCATAGAGAAGTTATATAATCGGAATGTATGCGTTAATAGGTAGCGAACGCCAGTGAAGATTCAGTGCACAAGAGACAATTGCAAGTCTTCTCTGCTCTTGCAAAACGTGCAGACGATCCTTCAATACTTTCCTTCTCTCCTCTCATCCTCCATTATACTGTCTATCTATCCCTCTTTTTCCTGCATCTTCTCCGAAGCTCGTCCTTCAGCACTTTTATATTACTCTCTTGGAGACAAAGAAGTCCATAAAAATTATCAAAAATAATATGAAAAGCCGTATCATCATCGAAAAACGTATCTTATACGTATATCATTGGTGCCATTCGGATGGTTAAGATTCGTGTGCCATCTCGTGTCTCTCTCTTTCATATATCCACATGACTGCAAGTGTGTATATACACGCCGCTTGAAATTTCTTAGTGGCATGCTGCATAACCATGCGCGTGCGCATACACGGATGGACGCGCGCGCGCATGTACGTATGGCATGTCTATGAATGTACGCGTACACATACTCGCGATGGAACTTGCGCTTACTGGATACGGGCACGCGTGCGCGTGTGTGTATATGCGCTTATGTACGCGTGCGCGCACGCGCTCTACGCATATAGCGACATGTATATGTATATAGCATTGTACAAGTGTATCCTTGCTATATAACCATGTACTATGTCGGGCGCCACCCAGCGGATTTCGTTTGTATTTCTCACGTTTGGTGCGTGTTCATGAAGGCTTGTCTGCTCGTTTATATATTCCTCGCTCGCTCGGTCGCCTTCCTTCTTGTTGTTGAACGCGTGTGCGAGGAAATACTCCGGAGCAAGACCACCATATTCTATAATTTACGAAAAACCTTCGCAGAATTTCGTCTTCTTTCTTTCCCGTTCTTCCCCTCCGATCACCTTTCTATCCAGTCTTCTTCCTGTCTCTTCCCCCCTCCCTCTCCCTCTCTACCGCTCTGTCGTTCTTTTGCTCTCTTGCGCGCTTTTAAGATCGTGTTCGTTATTGAAAAGAGTGGAAGACAACGGTCGTGAACACAACGCGAATGCGCCTGAACCTATTAATTTTGGAACAGGGCAAAAAACTAAGTTCTAGCGTAGGTACGCATGAATAGTTAAGCGAGGAATTGCTAGCTTTGTGTGTGCTTCTTGGAATGGCTGCACATTATTCTTGTAACCGTTTAGTTGCCAGGTTATTCTCATACTTTCACTCGCGAATTTCTTCTTCATCTTTACATATTCATTTTTACCGATTATTGTAAAACGAGAGGTTTTTTTTTTATATTAACGAAGTTTAAATGGACGTAGTACGCGTTTAAATTCCTTCATTTACATTCCTCTTCGTTAATTCAACGTGGCCTTTATACTATATATTATTCATCGTCTATAAATAATTTATATTATTGCATTGTGCTGATATCGCACTTCGTTTTATTAAAGATTATAATTATGTTATATGGTTGTGCGTAAAAAACGTTGATAGCTACATTTGGCGGAAATAACCTCAATTATCTAGGAGCGTCACGTTTTGTAATCGTGTCAAAGCTTGATGATAAAGTTATACCACGTTGTTTAAATAATTATACAATGAAACGTATTTCTCGTTTTATTTTCATTATTCAATTATGCTCTTAATTCTATAAAAAAAGAACAATCATGACGACTGTATTTGTTATAGGTTTTGTTGTAATTCATGGTAATATGTAATTATATTTGTGTTCCTTTATATGTTCACTTAATATTTATTTACTGATGTGTTCTGTGACCAATTTATTGATCAATTCATTATATTTGATTATAGAACAAAGAAACTTAACAATTTGTAATTAAACTTATTTACTATATTTTTATTATAAATCATTTTTAAACATTAGTGTTAAATGTAAACCATAAATTTATTATTTTTTATTATGTTCACTAAAATTTGTTTGATGTTGATTTGCAGAGATATCTTGTTATATCTGTAATCAAGCTTTATCTGTTGTTAGTAATGAAAGGTATCTTCTTTATGTAGTTAGCAAAGTTATGTATCTTGCTTGTATCTTCTGTATTTGTAATAATCTGTGCTTTTAATATTTCTTTTTTATTAAAATTAATATATATTATTTTACTTTATAAATATTTTAAGATATTATTTTTCTATTGCAAGTTTATAATATATTTGATTTTTTATTTGTATTTTAGTTTTAATTAAAGATTATATAATCTTTTGATTTTATTAGCAATTCTATGGAAAGAGTTATTTCTTTTTTTCTTTCTTAACTTAAATGTCTGACTATTTCAAGAAACTTTCTTACTTCAAGAAAAATATTTATCTAAATATTTGTATTCATACTATCAATTAATTACATAGTCAAAGCTAAAGTTGTTTTATATTATGTATATGTTTTATTTGTACATTTTTTATAATAATTATAGGTGGAGTGTTTTGCAATTGATCAAGTTGAATTGGATGAAGATAATCATCTAGAGTCATCCAAGTTTCTATTGAACCCGGAGGACCCTGAAAGGTCAGTAGATCCTG